>NC_000078.6:113083443-113260943 GCF_000001635.26 Mus musculus
CCAGCTGCTGCACTCAGTGTCTGCCTGCTGCCGGGGATCTGAACTCGTCCTACTATGCCCCATTTCTCAGCCCCAAATCATGCTTCTTATGCCCACTTCCAGCATCATTACAGCTTTTCTTTCTTGAAACAAGGTCTCATTAGGCAGCCCTGGCTGGCCTGGCACTCACAGAGATCCCCCTGTTTCTGTGTCTGATATACTGGGATTACAGTCATTCGCTAGCACGCTTGGCTCCAGTGTCAACTACAGGATGACGGGGTTAGTGTCACGATAGCTGAGGTCTGGACACAGTGTGATGTTCCTTTTTCTTTTTAAAATTATTTATTTATATTTTTGGTTCTTCAAGAAAGGGTATCTCTGTGTAACAGCCCTGGATGTCCTGAAACTCACTTTGTAGACCAGGTCAGCCTCAAGCTCACAAAGATCTGCCTCTCGGGTGCTGGGATCAAATGTGTGCACTGCCACACCCTGCTTCTTCTTTTTCTTCAAGGTTTATGTTCCCTTCTGTATAGAAATGCTTTGTTTGGATGATGTATGCGAACTACACGTGTGCCTGCTGTGTCCCCTGGAGCTGGCGTTATGCATGGCTGTGAGTTACCGTGTGAGTGCTAGGAATCGAACCTGGATCCTCTGCAAGAGCAGCAAGTGCTGTAATGAACCCACAGTTGAGCCATCTCCCCAGTTCTGTGACGCTTCTTTTCTTGTTCACCCTTTTGCCTTTCCTTGGAGATGATAATGAAGGTTGATGATCGCTTCCTGAACCTTCTACCACATCTGGGACTCCGCTCAGTACATTGGATCATCTAGAAGCTCCATGTTCTCCTGGGTAGGGGTCGTCCTGGCTTTCCCATTCCAGCTGGTCTGCTGTCCTCAGGGCCCCATGCAGGCCTCCCTTGTTGGTCTTAGGATTCCCTGGTTCCTGTGGCCTTGATTTTGTCTATTTCTCTGTTTACTTTCAGAGTATACCATCTAGCCACTTCATTCAAAAGAGTTCATGGGGTGTCAAAGTCGTAGGGCCTTAAATACTCCAAAGTGCCAGCACCAGGCTGTGGTGGCGCACACCTTTAGCCCAGCACTCAGGAGGCTGAAGCAGAAGAAGCTCTGAGTTCCAGAACAGCCTGGTCTAAAGAGTTTCAAGACTGCCAAGGCCACACAGAGAAGCCCTGTCTGAGAAACAAACACACGCACGCACGCACACGCACATTCATGCAAAGGCTCAAACATGGAGGAAATGGCTTTATACACTTGTACAGCACTTTGGTTAGGTAAAAATTCTAGGGAAAATTTTCCTTCTGGCCTTTTAGCTTCTCTCTATTAGCTTCCAGTGCTCTTGTGTAATACCATGGACTTTCAGGCTTTTCATTCTCTCTGCATGCTCTGGTTTTTCTGTATGTTGCTAGGCACCTGTGTGTAGCACCACCCCGTGCCAGTTTTATCTTTGCAATTTTTTTTTTTAGATTTATGTATTTTATGTGTATGACTGTTTTGCCCGTGTGTATGTCTGTGCACCTCGTGTATGCCTGGCGCCTGGGAAAGCCAGAAGAGAGCCTTGTATGTCCCGGAACTGGAGTTAACAGACAGTTGTGAATCACTATGTGGGTGCTGGGAACCGAACCCAGGTGCTCTTAACCACTGAGCCATCTCTTCAATGCCAGCTTCAGAACCCTTTAAGATCTTTTCCCTCTTGCCAGGGTTCTGAAATGTCAGCGGGACACCTTCTGCTAAGGCTGCTTCCTCCGTCTCTGGGGACAGAGTGTGTACGTGCTTGTCTGGATATGTCTTTGTGTTCTCTTTTCTCATTTCTTTGGTTTTTTGTTTTGTTTTGTTTTGGTTTGGTTTGGTTTGGTTTGGTTTTTTGAGACAGGGTTTCTCTGTGTGGCTGTCCTGGAACTCACTCTGTAGACCAGGCTGGCCTCGAACAGAAATCCGCCTGTCTCTGCCTCCCAAGCGCTGGGATTAAAGGCGTGCGCCACCAACGCCCAGCTCTCTTTTCTCATTTCATTGCAAGTTGATCCAACAGGAATGGTTCTCTGGCTTTTCTTGTGGTCTCCTAGTTTGTTTGTTTGTTTGTTTTTGTCTTTTATCTTTGCTGTGGTGCTTTGCTTTCAAGCCTGTGTTAGTCTGTAGTGGTAGTGCTGTGTAATGATTATCTCCAAATGAACACTGAGCTATGCTTTCCCTTATCCTGGTCAGAGGTGGTTGGGTTGGCTGTCCTGTGCGTGTTTCTCACTCTCAAAGGTCTTCTTTTCTGCTGTTCCTGGACCTGCTGTATAAACACAAGGGCCCTGGTATGTGGCCTCCTGTCCATGTACCGTGTGTAGGGTACATATTCTGTCAGCCAGTGTCACCTCAGAAGCTCCCCCGACAAGAAGTACTGTGACAGCACAGGGTGACAGGGAGGTGTGCAGTTCTGCCACCCAAAGTGGGTTAAGAATAGGGTGAGCTCTGGACTAGCCTCCCACTGAGTCTCCATCTTGCCAAGTCACACTTTCTATGCCCAAGGTCATTGCTGTCATCTGGATGCCCCCCTCCACACACGTCTTGCTCTTGTTTCATGCCCTCCGTATCCTGCAGCTCAGGGCCTCATCAATATCAGAGCCCTGGGGTCTCTCGATCGTTTCTAAGGAAACTAGTAACTAGCAGCTCTATTCTGTCTTTCCCTCGGACTTGTGCAGACACTGGTGACTTGGAGCGTGGAGGTGTTTGCATGGTCCTTGTTAACACTTGTTAACAGCTTTGCTGTGGTGTGGTCAGGTAGGCATCTTGCTTTCCGTGGCTACAGGCCTCTGCTTTTCAACAGAAAGGGACTTCTCTGGAATGGGCCAGGGGGGAATAGAGTAAGCCAGGCTGCAGAATGGGATGAGGGACCATGGACCTCCACCTCTCCTCTTTTCCGATTTAGATAACAGAGGCGCATTGTCTGAAACATCTGAAAGCTAGAGGTCTCTAAAGAGAAGGGATCAGAAACGTTAATGTGCCCCCCCCATTCGGGGCTGCCATCATTTGGGGCTGCCGTAGCAAACAACCATAGCTTAGGCAGTCTGGGATACTGCTGCTCAGTTCTAGAGGCTGGCGGGTCAAGCCCAGGTCCCTAACAGGTTGGAGCGGGTACACATCTTAGCTCACAAAAACTGCCTGTCCCTGCGTTTCAATGTGTGAGGCACTGAGTGCACTCTCTGTGCACCCCTTTCTGAAAATGTATATCCCTTGGCCTGTAAATTTGGTGGGTCCTCCATCCTGAAGCCTGGCTTCTGAGGGCTGCAGGAGGATCTGCAGGGCACCCTCCTTGGCATCTAGACCATCAGCTCTGTGGTTCTTTGTATCTCTGTCTTGGAATCAAGAGCTCACTTATCTTTTGCCGACTTTCGACATCAAAACCATTCGTGTGTGTGTGTGTGTGTGTGTGTGTGTGTGTGTGTGTGTGTTGTTGCGGTTCTGGGGATAGTCACAGGGCCATGTATGTGTCTCGTGTGTGTTCTCTCATAGAACCTGCCCAGCCTCTGATGAGAGTGTTCTCATTGTGGTGAAGCAGATTCCCAGGCCTTTCCATTTTCAGTCTCCATTATCTGCATTAAGCATCTCCCTTTCCACTCCCAGTCCCCAGAGGAACCGTTCTCCTTTCTGTCTCAGTGAGTCTGCATTTGCCAGCTCCTAAGCCAGCAGGTTCGTAGAAGTTGTGGGCTATGTGCTCGGGTGGCCGCTCTTTCACCAAGCAGTGCCCTCTGGGTTCCTATTCACCCATGCACGAGCAAGTGTCAAACGCACGTCTTAAAAAGTGTGCGTGTTTGCGTGCGCGCGCATTTGTGTGTGTGTGTGTGTGTGAATTTATGTGCATGCATGTCAAAGGGTGTCAGATTCCTTGAAATTAGGCAGATGTAAGCTGCCTGACATGGGTGGTAGGAACGGAACCCAGATTCTCTGCAAGAGCAGAACACACTGTTAACTTCTGAGCCACCTCCCCAGTCCCAAAGGACACCCTTTCTCTCTCTCTCTCTCTCTCTCTCTCTCTCTCTCTCTCTCTCTCTCTCTCTCTCTCTCTCTCTCTCTCTCGGAGTGACTGACTAATGTTGCATCATCTGGGAGGATCCATCCCTCTGCAGGCACTTGAATTGCATTCAGGTTTTGACCAAGCAAAGGAGGCTGCTGTGTGGACATGGGTGCGTGTTCACCTTCCACCCAGAAAAGGAACCATCAGATTGTTGTGTGTTAATTCTTTCCAGATTTTTTTTTTGAGTAAGGAGGTCCCTCACTTGGAACTGTCTCATCCCTCCTTTTAGCCATGCAGAAGGTAGCTAGGTATGTCCCTTTAATGGGCAGTCTGGAAGGACTTCCATGGGCCACCCACCTGGGCAGGGGCATCCTGTGGCTGCTATAGTAGGCTTTCCCTACAAACCTCTGCTGGCTTTCTTGTCTATCACCACCTTCCAGTGTCCTGCATGGTGCTGGGTGGCACCGCTCCTCAGCTCATGCTGGCTCTTAATTTGTCCTTGGGGGTTTATAGTGTTAATTTTCCTCCTAGATCTATTTAGAGACAATGTATTTGTTATTTTTGTTGGTTTTGGTAACGAACCAGCCTTTAGGATTGCTTTATGGGCCTCCTAAGGAGGAAGGATACCTGGGGTTGATCTCTGAAACTCAGCTTTCTGGGGACACACAAGCAGTTAGCTTTGTTGTGCCTTTGGCCCAACCCCACCCTCCCCATTAAAGTACCTTGCCAGCACCACTCTTAAGGCCTGCACATGGGGACAGATGCAGTGGTACCCATTAACATATTCAGGTATCCCATTAACATATTCAGGCACCCTGGTGCGGGAGTGTACCATGTCGGGCTACTGTGAGAAGGTACTGCTTCCCTCACCAGGAGCTTGCCCTGAAGCAGAGCCTCTCAAAAATAAACAAATAGACGCTTGAGGCATAGCTCAGTTGGTCTGAGGACCTGAGTTAACAGGTGACCATCTTGGAAAGGAGCACCTGCGGCTCTGCCTCCTCCCCACCCGCAGGTGTGTGAGCCTCAAGAACCCCCCCTGCCCCCGCAGGTGTGTGAGCCTCAGGAACTCAGGCGCCCAGGAAGTCGCTGGAACATCAGCATCGATGAGCGCAGGCGGCTGGCCTTGCAGCGTATGCAGGAGAGGACAGACACAGCCAGGGCCCCATCCGGAGACCCGCTGGGCCTGCACCCTGAGGGCCAGCAGACCGAAACCTCCCCATCGACCCAGTCTGTCCCCACCCCTCCCCTCCAGGCCTGTGAGACTATGGCTGATCCCCTGCAGGACATCGCGCATGTGTTGGCCGAGCTGATGTCTGAGGGTGTAGAGAGAGATGTACTCATTTCTCAGCCTCTAAGATCTACCGAGAATTCTAATGCCTTCCAGGACTTCTTGGCCCAGGACGCGCCTCTTTGGAAGGATGAGAATTTTGAGGCCCAGACCTCAAGATGGCCTCACTCCTAAGAAGCAGCTCTGCTCAGCCCAGTATTATATTGTCCAGTGCCTTTCTTTGTGGTGGGGAATGACTTCGGTACCCCCTGTGCCCTCTTTGTGTCTCACTGCGGTCTTGACCCTCCCACAGAGGACACACAGGTCAGGACAAAGGTCTCAGGTCTCAGGCGAGCTTCCTTTCCAAGAAACCGGTTTGGGAACTATGGGAGAACCACACAAGGGAGTGTGAGTCAGGGAAGACCTTCCATAGGAGCCCCTGTAATGTGAGGCCTACTGGTGAGCAGACTTGTGGACCTCTTGGGAGATGGGGCGCAGGATTGCCACAAATACCCTACTTCATGGCCCGCTGCTTTATCAGCCCCATTACTGAGCAGCTGCGTGAGGAGGTGGTGAGATCCTGCCATGTCCAGCCCCTCCAGTGGGGTGTTCATGTCATGAACCATTCGGGACTCCTGGATCCAGCCTCAAGGCCTAGATGGTATATGTGACCTCAGAGATATGGTGGTGGCACTATGGTGGGGACAACTCGAAGAAAGGGACCTAGTGAGATTCTAGACATAGGGAGGTTTCCAGAAAGCAGAACTCATTCCGGACAGTGAGCTTAGAGTTGGACAGAGCTAGGAAGGCAGTGTGCTTTGTGCAGAAGGTTTGTGCTAACACAGGGAGCCCTGGCTCTTTATGTTTCAGTTTGTCCTGAGCTTGGGGATCCTGCAGAGGGTTTAGGACTGGGGTGATAGCATGCCACATTTGGGGACATCAAGCTGGAGGAAAGACAGGAAAAGGAGGGTAGTAACCCTAACCTGTCAGGACCCCAGACTCCGAGACTGCTAGTGGTGGCCTAGGTTTATGTGTGAGTGGGGATGGGTACAGGGGATTTTGAGTCAAGAGGAAGTGATGGATCCTCGGTTCAAGTGTGGGCATGATTCAAGCCTGTCCATGGGGCCTTGAAGGAATCAGCAAGCTGGGTAGTGCTGCACCAACTGCCCAGAGCCCGTTGTGAAAGCACAAAGTTGCCCATGCTTGACACTGGGTTCCCGGCTTAGCTTGAATTCTCTGTTCTTGCTTCCCTACCTTCCTAAGACTCAGTGAAATCCCTCCTCCTCCTCCAGGAAGTCTGCCCTCATCACCCCGCAGAGCGTCTCTTCCCAGCTGTCCCCTGGTGTCACTTTTGTTCATCCTAGGCCTCTGTGTTTCTCAGGATACAAAGGGTTAAGGGAAGGCAGAGCCTGGTGCACCGAGGACTAGGGCAGGGATAGTCCTAAGGAGTCTGCGCAGCGCCCCGGTGCGCGCTATGACCCTCCCACCTCCTCAGAGGTTTGAAGATGACTTGGTGCACAGCATGCAGTGGGCGAAGTAAGGCCCGTGCTGGGCAAGAAGACACACAAGTCATGTAAACGCCAAGTGAGTCGGTCAAAGGTCACCACACACGTGCCATGCGCACAGCGCATGTCAGCTTGGCACAGCTTTAGAGGTCTCTCGTTAGTTATTCCACCTGTGCTCATGGCTGAGGGTTGACAGGACTTCTCCAGATCGTGTGCTCTTGCCCGGGGAACCTGCTGTGTCCGCAGTAGGATGAGTCTGAGATGGCCAGATCCTCTTAGAATCTTCCCGTCACAGCAGCGCAAACCAGCACCACAGAGCTGGCCCCTGCCTACCAGGCACCCGTGGTAGCCAATGTGGCTGCAAGGCCCGTGGGTTTACAAGGGAGTGAAGCCTGGTGTTGGAACTGTTAGCAGGGCCCAAATGCAATCGTTTCCAGTGGCTGCTGCAACTAATTGTCCCAAGTTTAGCGTTTTTAAAGAATATAGGTTCATTAGCTTCTATAGCAGCCCACTGTGGGGTTCTATAGTGGGATCAGGACGTAGGCAGAGCTGTGCTGCTTCTGCGGCTCCAGGGAACCCCGGGGTAAGTTGGGTGGCAGGTCTGGCTCTGAGTTGACCCTTCTTCCCACCTTTCTCAGCTCCTCTGGACAAGACCTCTTGATACTACTCAGGGTTCACCCAAATGACCTGGAAAATCTCTGAGCTCTAAGTTCAGGCGTAGTCAACGTCATTTCCTGTGCCTTATCTGCATAGTCATGTCACAGGATCCCCCTTTTGGGAGGGGAGCATGGTACCTTTTCCAGGGCGCTGTTGGCCAATGGGGGGCAGAGGGTCAGGTGCTGCTGAGGTGTATAGGACAGCTCCCCACCAACACGGATGTCCAGGGTGCTCTACTGGGAAAATGTGGGAACAGAAAAGGATGTAGGGAGACAGGGAGGCCTCTGAAGGAGACTGGGCTGAGTAAGGGGTTCACAGCAGAAAGGTTGGTTCATCTTAGATTGAGCACAAAGGTCTTGGGGGAAGGGTCCGGGCACCTCAGTCAAGGGTAGGCAGGTGAGGTTTTCTTGAGCTAGCCACAGCCATGGGGTCTCACAGATCACTGGACTTTCTCATCCTGATCCTCCAGCTTGGAAGGGGGTTGCAGAGGAGACTGGATACCTGAAGTAGAAAGAGGCCTTTCTAGCAGCTGACCTTCACAGAGCAGGGCTGCTGGGGTACCTGGGAGGTGTAGTTCACAGCTCTGTGCATGCCACCACATAAGAAATGACTTCGTTGGCTTTGCAAAAACTCTTGCTCAAAATTAATAAAGGATTTAAAAAACAAAACAAAATACAGTTGATCGCTCCTGACATGAGGTGGAGGTCATTCCAGCTATTCCTGGGACGTATGAGATGGTGCAGCAATGGGAAGTCTGAAGTACAGAGCTTCTGCTTACACATTTAAAGACATTTATGCGAAAGAGAAAAAAGTAATATTTAAGGGCTGGAGAGATGGCTCAGCAGTTAAGAGCACCAATTGTTCTTCTAGAGGTCCTGAGTTCAATTCCCAGCAACCACATGGTGGCTCACAACCATCTGTAATGGGATCTGACACCCTCTTCTGGTGTGTCTGAAGACAGCAATTATGACTCATATACATAAATCTTCTCTTAAAAAAGTAAAAATATGAGCTGGGTGTGGTGGTGCACGCCTTTAATCCCAGCACTTGGGAGGCAGAGGCAGGCGGATTTCTGAGTTCGAGGCCAGCCTGGTCTACAAAGTGAGTTCCAGGACAGCCAGGGCTACAGAGAAACCCTGTCTCAAAAAACCAAAAAAAAAGTAAAAAAAAAAATTAAGCTGGAAAAAGCAATGAAAAGATGCTAAAATTCCAGATGTGGTGGGGCATGCCTATGGTCTCAGCACACAGAAGGCAGCAGCAGAAGGACTGATGCAAATTTGAGGCTAGTCTGGGCTACACAGTGAGACCGTGTCTCTAATTGTAAGATTATTTTTAGAAACTAAGTGCACAAGGGATACATATCATTTGTTTTTCAATGTAGACGGCACTAGTGTTTGGTCCGGTATTGAGTGCCGCGGGCCTTCCCTGTCTGCTCGGCCCTGGCCCTTCCTCAGCCAGTTCATGTAAGCCAGAGTTTATTAAGTTTCTCTTCCCTTCCCGCTCTCCAGCTCCTGTTCTGACCTCCTCTGGCCAGCTCATCTCCAGGACTCGGGCCAGTTGCATGCTTTGCTTTATATATTTATTAGCTGAAATTAAGTTGCCTCCTAAGTCTTGATTCTTTTATATTGTGTGTCCATGTGTTTTGCCTGTATGTATGTGCATCATGAACTCAAGTGCCCAAGGAGGCCGGAAGGGAACAGCAGGTTCCTGGAGCCTGGAGTTACAGTTGCAGACAGCCACATGGGTGCTGGGAACTGAGCCCTGGTCTCCTGCAGGGGCAGCAAGTGCCGGGCCATCTCTCCAGGCCCCTGAGGTTTTAGTTTTGTTTGTTTTACATGGCGTTTCATGTAACCCAGGCTGGCCTTCAGTGCTGTGATTACAGCTGTGTGTCACCACAGCTGGCCAGTTAAGGTTTTTTCCTCTTTGATATTATAATTGCATGATTTATTTCCTCCTGCCCCGTCTCTCCCTCTAACCCTTCCATACATCCCACCTTGCTTTCTTCCAGATTCATGGACTCTTTTTGCACTGATATATGCATATACACATCTATATTTCTAAATATAAGCTACTTGTATTATGTTTTCAGAGCTAACCACTTGGCATTGGGTAACCATTGTGTGCTCTTCCCTGGGGAGGACTAGTTCTCCGGCTCTCAGGTCTCCTTTAGTTCTCTGTGTAGGGTTGATGCCTCTTGGTCATTCCTCTATTGACTTTTAGCCACTTGAGTTTTTTTGTTTTAAGATTTATTTTTATTATGTGTAGGGCTATTTTGTCTGCATGCACAGGTGTGTACACCACGTTCATGCCTGGTGCCATGATTCAGCTGGAACTGAGTTACAGGAAGTTGTGCGCTGCCATGTGGGTGCTGGGAACTGGACTTGGGTCCTCTGCAAAAGCAGCCAGTGCTCTTAACTGCTGAGCCATCTCTCCAGCCCCTGGCCACTGGAGTTTTTTTTTTTTTTTTAAAGAACTTTCTCCTGTTCTTGTATAAATGAAAATGTTTTCTTAAGGGATTTATAAGAAAATCTGTCTGGGTTAAAATCTGTGGGTTATATTTTCTTAGGAACTGTTTCTAAGTTTCAAGTGCTGCTGATGGAAGAGGGGAGGGGAGAAAGGGTTTATTTTAGGTTATAATCTATTATCAAGGAAAGCCAGGGTAGGAACTCAGTTGGAACCTGGAGGCAGGAGCCAAGGTGGGTGTTGTTGACTAGCTTGTGTTTCATGGCTTGCTCCGTCTGCTTTTTTTTGTTTGTTTTTTGTTTTTGTTTTTTTTTAATATTTTTATTATTATGCATTTTCCTCAATTACATTTAGAATGCTATCCCAAAAGTCCCCCATACCCTCCCCCCCCACTTCCCTACCCACTCATTCCCATTTTTTGGCCCTGGCATTCCCCTGTACTGGGGCATATAAAGTTTGCGTGTCCAATGGGCCTCTCTTTCCAATGATGGCCAACTAGGCCATCTTTTGATACATATGCAGCTAGAGTCAAGAGCTCCGGGGTACTGGTTAGTTCATAATGTTGTTGCACCTATAGGGTTGCAGATCTCTTTAGCTCCTTGGATACTTTCTCTAGCTCCTCCATTGGGGGCCCTGTGCTCCATCCAATAGCTGACTGTGAGCATCCACTTATGTGTTTGCTAGGCCCCTTTGTTTTTGTTTTTTAAGACAGGGTTTCTCTGTGTAGCCCTGGCTGTCCTGGAACTCACTTTGTAGACCAGGCTGGTCTTGAACTCAGAAATCCGCCTGCCTCTGCCTCCCGAGTGCTGGGATTAAAGGAGTGCGACACCACGCCCGGCTTCCCCGTCTGCTTTCTTATACAAGTGAGAATCACTTCCCAAGGGTAGCCCTATCCACAATGGGACGGCCCCTCCTACATCAATCATTAATGACATAACCACTGTCCAATCTGATGGAGCAATTCCTCTGTGAAGGTTCTTCCCAGAGGACTCTAGTTTAAGTTGAAAAACAAAAACCCAGAAAACCCCACAATTGACCACAATCAAGTTGACTCACAAACATAACACAAAACAATCCTCCTTGTGTGTTCTCAAGTTCATGTTGATACACCATATATCTTTAAAAGTCCTGTGATGGTTTGTATATGCTCGGCCCAGGGAGTGGCACTATTAGAAGGTATGGCCCCGTTGGATAGGTGTGTGTTACTGTGGGTGTGGGCTATAAGAACTCTTATCCTAGCTGCCTGGAAGTCAGTATTCTGCTAGCAGCCTTCAGATGAAGATGTAGAACTCTCAGTTCCTGCACCATGCCTGCCTGGATGCTGCCATGCTCCCACCTTGATGATAATGGACTGTACCTCTGAACCTGTAAGCCAGCCCCAATTAAATGTTGTCCTTATAAGAGTTGCCTTGGTCATGGTGTCTGCTCACAGTAGTAAAACCCTGAGACAAATCACACAATCTTTTAAAATTTCAACACTTTAAAGTCAAAGTTCTCTTTAAAAATCCAATGTTTCTTTGTTATGGGCTGCTGGAATACAATAAGCTAAATAGTTTATTCCAGGGAAGAACCAGGACACAGGTATAGTCAGATCAAATCAAAACCAAAATCAAACTGTAAAATTCTGACATCTGGTACTCAGTCATGATCTCTGATCTGACTCCTCCAGCTCTCCATCCCCAGAAAACACAGTTTGTCTGGTAGGCTGAGGCCAGCTCCACTCCACAGCCCAGCTGAGACCATGAATGGATGAATGGTTTGTTTTGTTTTGTTTTGTTTTGTTTTGTTTTTGTGTGTGTGGGGGGGAGGATGGGATTAAGAGACAGTCTCTGTATCTCTTGCTGTCTGGCTCAGAACTCACTATGTCGACCAGCCTGACCTCGAGCTCACAGAGATCTGCCTGCCTAGCCCTGCCTCCCAGCCTGACCTCGAACTCACAGAGATCTGCCTGCCTAGCCCTGCCTCCCTCCCAGTGCTGAGATTTAAGGGAAGCCGCCACCACATCCAGTGCTTTGCTTTGCTTTTTGATCCTTGCCTGCAGTATTTTTTCTCAAGAGGGGTCTCAGAAGTCCTTGAAGTGCCACCACACGTGGGGCAGCCTCAGGTGACTTGTGTTACTCACGCTGCTGTGCTGCAGCATGGCACAGACCTCTCCTCTCATGCAGGCTCCAGGAAGATCTTCCTGCAGCTTAACTCTCAATGCTTTGGATTTCCTGCCCCTAGGACCGGCTGCCGTAGGTAGGTTGGGGCTCTCCTGTCCTTCACAGCATGGCAGCCATAGGCATGTCTTCAACAGATCACCCAGAGGCAAGACCCAAATCCCACAACACCAGAGAGACCTGAGACAAGATACGGCCCCAGGTACCCATCTCCGGACCTCGGCCCACCTGCCTGGGACCCTCCTATACTGCTTTCCCTGGCCTCCCGTGAGATAGCAGTGCTTTCCCATTGTTGTCTGTTTTTTATCGGCACATTGCCTTGAGACAGAGGTACTCAGAAAATAAGTTGAATGGGTTTCATTGACAGTTGTGTCTTCCTCAAATGACACGAAGCCTTTCTCCCCTTTTTAGTTCAACAATTTGCCTCTGAGGTGTGCTGTGACCCATAAGGTGTTCCCTTGGGCCCGGTCTTCCTCTCGGTTTGCTTTGTCACTGAGCGTCTGAGCTCTCCCTGTCCCCACATGGCTCGGATCCGGGAGGCAAACACTCCTGCGATGGAGTCTTCTATTGTGTTTTCTTCTCTGCTGGATTTTACCTGCCCTGCGCCTCCCTTGTGAGAGGTATTCCTATCGAGTTACTCTGTGTGGTCACCGTGCCACTTCCTACGCCAGCATTCTTTGCTGCACAGGCAGCTCTCCCGTCGGGCGGCTCTGCCACCGAGGAGTGCATTCATTTCTCTTCTTCCCTTTGGCTCTGAGATCTTGAATGCGCCTTGTTCCTGGACAAGACCTGAGCTGGGTGGGCAGTCTACCTTCTCTAGCCTGTACAGGGGGAGGCAGTGAGTTGAGCTGCCTTCTGAGGCACACGGCACTCTATTCTGAGGGAGCGTGTTCCGTTCTGGAGAGCATTGGCTTGCTTGGAATTCAGAAGCCCCCTTTAGAAGTCAGCCGTGACCACCTGTGCTTTGGTTGCCATCTTTCCCCAAGGAAGAAGAGGACTGAGGCCTGCAACTGGGGCTGGAGGGCTACCTCTGGGGCGGAGGCAAACTGAGGTGCTACAGACTATGTCAAGTCTATGCCCTCTGCCCTGACCACTGCCTAGATGTTATTTGGTTAGCTTTTTGTTTTGAGACTGGGTCTATGCAGCTCTGGTTGTCCTGGAATTCACTATGTAGACCAGAGTGATGTTTCTTCTCATTGCTCAGGGAGGTGGCCTAGGCCTTGAGACCCTTCCATGGGTCCAAGCGTCATGCAGATTTCTTGCCTAGTTATGTACAGTGCATTAGCCCTGAGCCCCCCCCCCCCACGCCTAACCCTCACCGTGGCCCACAATGCTTTCCTGAGCGCCATTTACTCCACTCCACAGAATGCACCTCAAAGAGGACGCCGACTTGGCGGCCATAGACTTCCACCGACAAAGTAACCCGCCGTGCTCAGACTCAACCAGAACTCCCAGTCAGCTCCTTTTCACTGCCCCAACTGTGGCAGGGACAGGAGTCCCATCAGGGACACAACCTTTTGTCCTCTGGCCTTGGGGTAATGTCTAAGAACTCCCTCTTCACAGACCTTAGATAAGCAAAGGCAAGCCCTTAGTCACAGATGCCACAAAGAGGCACCTTCCTCAGCACCGCAATGCCCCACGGCTTATGTGGTCTTGGCTTCAGCTTGGGCTTGTGGGAGGGAATCCAAGCGAGCAGGGAGGTACACGGAGGGAGGCCTGGCACTTCAGGAACAAGCATGACCGCCTTGTTCAAGGATAGTCATGATGTTCCTGGGTGACTGAAGAGGTTGGACAATGGGGGACACACTGAGGACCCCTACAAGAATTGGAAAGGATCCCTACACAGGGGTGCAGGGAAGGGCTCACATAGAAGGACCCAAGGCAACCTTGTGAGAAACTCCCAAGGAGCCAGTCCTAGGAGGGCTCACCTTGTCAGGTATGTGAGAGGTCTCTGGAGGTGACCTGGGGTTGCTGAAGACTAGGTGAGCATGGAGCTTGGCGGGGGTGGGGGGAGGGCAGGGAAAGGGTCACCAATGGGTGCTGAGGGCCAGGAGGGAATGGGCCTGGAGAGTGCTGGAGAGTGCCACTGGAGGATGCCCGAGTCATTTGGGAGGGGTCGTGGAGAGCCTCCCAGGTAAGCTGAAAGACCATGTAAGAGGGCCATCCAGGGATGTCGAGGACCACTGAGGGTTAAAGAAGGGCCACCCAGTGGGTGCCGAGGTCCAGGCGGGCGTGGGCCTGGAGAGTGCCACTGGAGGATGCCAAGTATCATTCCGGAGGGGTCGCAGGAGGGCCATCAATGATGTGGAGGGCCAGCCACTCTAGGCGGGTTGCAGGAGTGCGTCCCAGGGACGCAGGGTGTGGGCCTGCCGAGGAGGACCACCTGGGGATGCCAAGGGCCACTCCAGCAGTGGCTTCGAAGGACCTCCAAGGGATGAGCAGCTGACCCAGGGATGCCGAGGACCACTTTGGAGAGGATGCAGGAGGGCCACTCGGGATGCCAGGGCCACGAAAGCGTGGGGCTCCGGATGGCCACCCGGGGATGCTGAGAGCCAGGCAGGAGGGGTCGTGGGAGGGCGATCCGGGGATGCCGAGGACCAGGCGAGCTAAGGGCTCAGAAGGGCCACTCGGCCAGGGGCACGCGGGCCGGCGCGGCGCGGGGTCGGGTAACGGCCCGCGCGGTGGGCGGCGGCGCCCGAGGCCCCTCCCCGCCGCCCGCGGCCGCTCCTCCTCTTCCTCTCCCGCCCGCGCCGCGGCCCTCCCGTCCCTGCGCGGCCTCGGCGGCCTCGGAGGCGGCGGCGGCGGCGGCGGCGGAGCAGCGCGGTCCCTTTAAACCGCCCGCCGGCGCCCCCGCGCCCGCCCCCGCCCCGGCCCGCGCCCGGCCCGCCGCCCGCGCTCGCGCCCCGCGCCCCGCGGCCCCGCCGCCGGCCCGGACATGGCCGCCAACATGTACAGGGTCGGAGGTAAGGCCCCGCCACGGCCTTTATGCGCCGCGGGCCCACCGCCCGCGCCTCCCGGCCCCGCCGCGGCCTCCGCGCCTCCCCCACGCCGCCCTCGCGCGCGGCCCGCGCCCCTCCCCCCCGTCCCGCCCCCGTCGCGCTCGCGCCCCGCCCGCGAGGCTCGGTTCTGGTCTCCGGTGCTCGTCCCGGCCCAAAATGGCCCCTGGGCTGCCGGTGCCGGGGCGCGCGCGCGCGGGGCGCCGAGCGGCGCTGGGAGGGGGCTATGCCCACCTGTTGGGGACCGGGGGTGGCCCGCGGGACGCAGGCGGAGTAGCGGCGAGTGGCCAGGGTGGCCAGGGCATCCCGGGGGCCGGCGGGCCCGGCGGCGGGAGGCCTGGGCCTGGGTCCGGGCCGGAGCCCCTGAGCAGGAGCACGTGCCTCTGGAGCTCTGGCTGCGGTCCCGCGAGCAGGAGTTTCGGGGTCTGGGGGGCAAGCGGTCTCCTCAGGGGGCCGTGCAGGGCCCGCTAGGTGTGCAGGCACCGTGAGTCCTGTTGCAGGGGCCACGAGCCCGTCCCAGCCGAGGGCTTTCCTTAGCAGGGATTCCTGGGGGGGAGGGTTGGCTACAGCAGGGGGCCTACATCCCAAGTGCAGGTCTGAATCACCCCAAACTTTTCTCTGCCTTACTGCTCACCCCTGCCTAGCAAGGAGGCACTTTCCTGGCCTTTGGAAGGCCAGAGGTCCCTACTGACCTGGGGCCATGAGAGCCTGTCTGCCCGGGCTGGTCCCCCAGTTGTTGGGCCCTGGGAAGAAGCCCTTTGCCCAGTTTGTGTATGTGTGTGTGTGACCAGGATACTCCGGAATGGCCTTGCACACATCCAGGCCATGCTGACCCTTATAGTTATCCCATAGCCTTCTTCTGCTCTCTCTCTGGACTTGGAGACCCTCCTGGTCACAGCCTAAATGTGGATGAGTCTGCTGCTGTCCCCCACTAGCAAACTTGGGCTTTGCTGTGAGAGTGTGCTTGAGTGCAAGACCACCCCGAAACACCCATCAACCACTCCTACGGAAGACCCCGACCCCTGAGTGCCTAGGTCATTTCCTTCCATCTCACACCAGCGGGACCCAGCCAGCTCAGTTCTGTGGCTTGGGGCACAGGGGTGCAGCTATCTCCACACGGATGGCTCATCCTCCCACAGCAGGCCTCCCACAGCAGGGGCCTCTCAGGGAATCCCTGATCTCACACCTTTGCTCTCTGCCAGGACCTGCCACAGGTCATACAGCCTGGGGTCATATGAGGAGGGGCTGGTCTGTGAGGATTCAGCCTTGCCAGCCCCAGAGGGAGTGGGCCAGGTCACTGGATGCTATAGGCTTACTGGCCTGCTTTCCAGGGCAGAGGCTAGCTCCTGGCTCCCCAGGGGGCCCCCTTCCAGGTGTTGCCCCTTATTCTGCCCAGTGAACCATTTTTGCAAGGATCCCCCTTCCTGTTCACCATGGTTCCTGCTGATATGGCTGCTGCTTCCTCGGGTTCTACCTCTAGTTCCCTCATTTCAGAGGTTCTCCTTTGCCCGTGAAAGGCTCCCATTATCCTGGTCCCTGACCCTGCTCTCTATCTGGACTTGGAGCCCCTCCTCCTGGTCACAGACTAAATGTGGATGAATCTCTTCCCCCACTAGCAAAACTGGGCTCTGCTGAGAGTGTGCTGGAGTGGAAGACCACCCTGAAACACCCATCACCACTCCTGTATGACCCTGACCCCTGGGCCACCTCCACCCCCCACCCCTCCTGGTTCTCATGGTTTCTGGCCCATGATGGCATGTCATATGCTGAAGAAATGAATAAATAGCATGAATAAATAGCAAAAGAGTGAAGGTCTGGGCTCCTGCATCTGACTCAGGCAGTGGGAGGTGGTGAGAGCGTGGAAGGTGGTCTGCAGGGCACTGAGGTCTCAGCCCGTTTCCAAGAGTCCCACAGCTGCCTGCCTGGCGGAGGGGCTATAGCCAAGGCCCTAGCAATCTGGTGAGGTCCTAGACTGGCTCATCTGTACCTGTTTCCCCACGGCGTGGCTAGAGATCCATCCCTGTTTTCATCCTGTGTCCTATATCTGCTCCTCCAGGACATAGCTGGTATCCTGGAGTGTCTGAGGCCCCATGAGGATAGGTGGCTGGACCCTGAGCCTGTGTGTCAAGCAAGTATGTATGACTAAGGAGTAGGGATAGGTCTGTGTTCCTATGTATATGTTGGCTGCCAAGCGTGGTCTGGGGTACCATCTGTATTGCCTGTAGTGCTTTGCAGGGTAGTGGTCCCCAGAGGGTATCCATGGCAGGTGAAGGGTCAGCCCCTAAAGGACTTTTTGGATAGGGAACTCTAGTGCCATCCTGGGAGCCCCAGCACGGCCTTGCAATGGTGCTCTGGGTGGTGGCTGTTGGCTTCCTGCCCCAGTCACTGCTTGCCAGATTCTCAGGCCCCCAGATGAGAGAGGACACACTGTGGCTCCCTGAGCAGGCCTTGGTTCAGTCTGTTGTCTGGGCTCTGGCCCCCTGGGAAATGTGTTCTGAATAGTGGCTGGTGGAGACCTAGGTTGGGGTATCTCTGCCCCCACCCCACCCCCTTCTTGGCACACGTGTCAGGTTTAAGTTTCAGGAAAACTGCCTTGCCCCAGTGTCCCAACTGTGAAGGCATGTGGACAGGAAAGATTGGGATTTGCAGCACAATGTTTGGGCGTCCTGTACTCCCTGGCAAGCTTGTCTGGAAGACGTGTTAGGGTGGGTTAGGCCGGTGAAAGTATGGGGGAGGAGGTTGCAGGAGCCCCAGAACACTTGGGCCAAGAGGTCAGCCAGGGTGGAAAGATAGACTGCATCTTAAGAGGTGGGCTTGCCAGGCTCCTGCCAGCGCCTGAGAGCAGGGGTGGGTGTTGGGTGAGGGTTTGAGAGGCTGTCCCTACTGAGAGCTTGGATTAAGGCTGAGGACATCCTAGGGCAGGCACCTGTGTTTCTTACCTGTGTGTCTGTTGTAAAATTAGGTGGCATTTTTGAACAGAGGAACAGAGATTGCTTTGAGTCTCCCCACGTCACAGCTGCTTCTACGTGGGAGCTTTTTTTTTTTTTTTTTTCTTTTGGTTTTTTTGGAACTCACTTTGTAGACCAGGCTGGCCTCAAACTCAGAAATCCACCTGCCTCTGCCTCCCAAGTGCTGGGATTAAAGGCGTGCACCACCTCCACCTGGCTACGTGGGAGCTTTTTGTCTTTAATTGAAGGGCTATGGCCATTCCCTTTGCAGTATTTTTTTCCTCTCACCGCGAGAAGTTTAACCCGTATTCTTTTGAGTGGCTTTGTGCTTGTGGAACGTTACAGGAAGCAACAGCCTGCAGGCCACAGACACATCACAGCTGCCCCTGCCCTGACTTGTGTGGTGTTTCCTATGCCCAGAGCCAGCCTCTTGGTTTCCTACCTTGGGTTTTCATTTATATCATCATTTGTATTTAATCCTGGTAATAGACACTTTTGTTTTCTGCTTCAGTAGGGTTTTTTTTAATTTTTTTCTAGAATTATATATCTTATGTATGAGTACAGTGTAGCTAGCTGTCTTCAGACACACCAGAAGAGGGCATCAGATCCCATTACAGATGGTTGTGAGAGCCACCACGTGGTTGCTGGGATTTGAACTCAGGACCTCTGGAAGGGCAGTCAGTGCTCTTAACCGCTGAGCCGTCTCTCCTGTCCTTATTTTGGTGTTTTGAGACAGGATTTCTCTGTGTAGCTCTGACTGTCCCGGCACTCACTCTGTAGACCAGGCTGGCCCAGAACTCAGGGATATACTTGCCTAGAGTCAGGAAGCAGGGGCCAAGTCATTAGGAGCCATGCTAAACAGGAAGGGTGGTTGGAGTGCTGGTATTAAAGGCATGTGCCACCATGGCCTGGCCAATTGAAACTTTTGGACTAAAATATTCCCATGATTGAAAATTCTAGAGTTGTGAGGGAATACCTATACTGTGAGCAATGTGCCAATTTGAGGAGCCCGGTGGAGGCTTCTGGGCTCTGCCCAGTTCTTTGCCACAGCACTTGTAAGGAAAAGCCCACAAGTTTTGACCTTAAGCCTGCATCTTTAGCAGTTGTAGAAGTAGGCCAGGCCCAAGGCTGCAGCCTGTCTGTGGAGCAGCATGGGACCTCTCAGCCTCTGAAGCCATTGAGCCATCATCTGTGCTGAAGGCTGCCGGGCAGAGGCCTCCCCATCCTGTTTAGCCTACTAAGCGTGGCTAGCCTGCCCCCTTGTGGGGCCAGAGGTGGGTTGTGTGTCTGCTATTGGCTTTCTGAATTATTTTGAGAAGGAACATTTTAGCATTAAACTCCCGTATTAGCAACAACTAAAACAGAAGTAAATGGTCCAGAGAAGCAGCTCTCGTGGTTAAATCCCAGAACACGAAGCTTCCCTCTGTACTGGCGCCGACCTGCAGGGACCTCCACGACTGACTGTCCCTGAGCAGGGTCCTGGTGCCCCATGAAGCAGGATTTCACTCGGACGTGGCATAAGGGATGCCAGGGTGAGTTCCTGGGACAGGCATAGGCCCCTCTGTCCCTGGTTGGCACTACTGAACACCTGGGTACTCCTGGCCAGACATCAAGCTTGGTCCTGCCTGACTGGGGCCGGCCAGTTGCTCCTCATCCTTGTCCTGTCCCAGCATGCACTCTGCTTCAAACCTGTGTTCTCAGGACATTTAAGGTCACACGCAGAAAGCATCTTTCCTTGCTTCTGGGCCTTTATAGAGTTCCCCAGGGTGCCCACAGAGAGTGATGCAGTGGGGCTCCCTTAACGGCACTAGGCAAAGTCTTTGTGGACCTCATATCAGCGGGCGTGTGGAGGAGGGCTGCTGGGATTGCTTTTATGGGAGGGGACCTGGGAAAGGCTCTGGCTCTGGACATTAGCATATAAGATAATGTCAGATGTGGTCCTGAGCAGATCTGATCTACTTACAGCCACTTAGGGAACCTGTTACCCAGTGTCCTGCCCTCAGCCCCTGCTGTGCCCACAGGGCCCTGGTGGCCTAAAGTCTTTGTGTGTGCTCCACCCCCGGCTATTCCACTTCACCCCCCCCCCCCCAGGGGCCTTCAGGACTTGGGAGTCAGGGTCTGCTCCTGAGATCTAGGGAGACTCTAAGGTTCATATTTAGGGTCCACAACTGCAGGGTGCTGCTGCAGTTCAGGAGGTTCACAGGCAAGTCTGCTGTGTGCAGGGGTAGCGTGTGATATCCTGAAGAACCAGGGTCAGAGGCAAGGTGTGGGTTACTCGTATGGTAGGGGAGTTCTCAGTGTACCCCACACCCACTTAGGAAATGAACCACAAGGCCATTTTTCATTGGTCAGCAGAATCCAAAACAATCTGTTGGTTCATCCCCGGGGCTCCGTGTGGCCTTCCTGGGCCGTTTGGCTTCTTGTGCACACTGGGTGCCACTGCTGGGGGTTATTGGTCATTTGTTCTTGCAGGTAGGGTCTTGGCCTCTTCCCCATTTTAGATTTTGCGGGGCCAGTGAGATGGTCGTTCCCTGTACTGGCTGCCCTCCAAGGTCATGACTATGTTACCAGAGGCCTTCTGAAGTAGAGTGGAGGCCAGGCTGAGCTAGAAGACTCAGGTGCTGGCTGGGTGACAGGACGATGGCCAGGATGAAGTCTAGTGCCCCTAGAGGTGGAGGCTTCAGCTTACAGGAGTGCCTAGGTCGTCAGGCAAGAGGAGTGCATGGGAGACCCGAGGCCTTAGCATGCATGTGGCTCCCGCAGGATCCACCTCTGAGCAGTCTGTCCGTAAACTGGGAATGGACCCTGCAGGGTTGATGCTGTTGCAGATGTTGCTACCCTCTGTGTCAGAAGGGAGGGGGAGGGGTCTAAGGACCCATAGGGACCTTGGCTTTTGACTGGGAGTACAGAGTCCATGTTTGGTCAGTATCTATGGTAACAGTAGGGGGTGTGGGCTCTGGCGCCCACCCACCAGCCAGGCCAGCTGCCCCTGAACTCCTGAGTTTATTTGATCCTCTTGCCTCAGCCTTCTAAGTGCTAGGACTGCAGGTGTGCACCGTACCCAGTTAGGTCTGTGCTTTTTGGCAAATGTCACTACAGATATTTAGGACATTCCCATAATCTACACATTTCTGAGTCTTCTTTGCTGGGAAGTCTCCCTTCTCTTAACTACTCCTGAACTCTGTACCCCAGAGTGTCTGTCTCATAGATGGGACCATCCTTTAAGATGGCTGCTTTACCACTCTGGATTGGCTTTCTCTTCTGAGGAGTGCTCCTCTCTGGGCGTGTCACTGTGAATCCCCAGTCCATGAACTTCATGTGGACTTCAAGGTGAAAAACAACAGACATGGGTTCTTACTTCTCCTGAGTAAAAATGTATGATTGTACAGTGAGCTCAGGAGTTCAAGGGCACCTGGTCTGGCTAACAGCCCTTGTTTCCCGCACCCCCCCCCCACCCCCGCCCAGAGGCACCAGAACCCACACTCGTGTGCCTTGCAGTGGTGTGGCGGGTGTGCAGGGTGCCCTTACTGTTTTAATTGGAGCTCCCTGGTGAATGGTGTCCGCTTCTCATGAGTTCTTATTGCCATCTGTATGCTGTCCTTTCCCTGCTGTGTGTTCTGTTTGTTTGGTTCTTTGAGACTGGGTCTTGCTATTTAGTGCACTGTACTGGTAATCTTCATGCCTCTGCTGTGTGGGATTAAGTGGCTACCATGGTCTGCTGTTTGATTTTTGTTTGTGTGTGTGTGTGTGTGTGTGTGTGTGTGTGTGTGTGTGTGTGTGTGTGTTTAGACAGAGACTCTAAGTGTCCCTGATTGTCCTGGAACTCCCTGTTTGACCAGGCTGGCTTTGGATTCAGAGATTGACTCACCTGCCTCTGCCTCTTAGCACTGGGATTAAAGGCGTAAACATCCATTGCCTGGCCTTTCCCTGGTGTTTAAATTGGATTGTGTTCTTACTGTCATGGACTGTGAGGTGATTATTTATATATCTTATTATTTTGTGATGTGGAAGACTAACCAAGGGTCTGCTTATACTGGATAAGGGCTGTTCCACCATACCCCAGCCCCTTGAGTTGGTTTATATTCTGCATTTCAGACCTCAGAGGACAGAGGTTGTGTGCTTTGTGCGTGTCTCTTAGAACCCAAGATCACAAAGTCTTTATCCTTTTTTATTACATAATCCTTAAAAGTTTGCGTTTGACTTTGGTGTCCATCTTGTTAGTTTCTTTGTGAGGGTTAAGGGCCTTTGTACTTTAATGCTTGTGTCCAGTTCTCCCCACTGGGTCACCTTGACAGCAGTGAGGATGTGGGATGCTGGTATTGGGTTGGTCGACCCGACCGTACAGTTGTTCGGTGATCATCTGGCAGCTTTTGTCAGTGCAAGTCTTGGCCTGGAGCTTACTGTAGTGTTGGGAGGGATTTTGCTGGTGCGAGCCCTCCCTCCAGCTTTGCTCTTTACAGAACAGTGCCTTCTGTCCTGGTTCCTGGCTTCCCTGTCAAAGCCTTGTTGGGCTTTGTTTGTTTGATTTCTCGCTGTGTAGCCCTGGCTGTCCTGAATTCTCTTGTAGACCAGGCCTCAACCTCACAGAGACCTGCCTGCCTCTGCCTAGGAGTACTGGAATAGAGCAGCGTGTCACCAAGCCTGCTCTTGGTTGGTTGGTTGGTTGGTTGGCTGGCTTTCTGGTTTGGTTTTGGTTTTTCGAGACAGGGTTTCTCTGTGTAGCCCTTGTCATCCTGAAACTCACTGTGTAGATCAGGTTAACCTCAGACTCAGAGATCTGCCTGCCTCTGCCTCTGCCTCCCGTGCTAGGATTAAAGATGTGTTCGACGACTTCCCTGACTGTTGCTGATTTTTTTTTACTGTGTAGTATTTTACATTTATTTATGTAAAACACAGGTGTGTGTGTGTGTGTGTGTGTGTGTGTGTGTTGTGGGATGTGCATGCGTGCCAAAGCACACATGTGGACAACTTAGGGGAGCCTGTTCTTTCCCTTCGACCATCTGGTTTCTGGGAAAATGAGGTCAGGTTGTAGGGTTTGACTGTGAGTGTTCTTAGTTGCTGGCCCTGGCTTGTTGATTTCTACAAAGCAAACAAGTTAGTGAGATTTGGATGACCCTGGCTGATGGCAGGGCCTCTTGGAGACTGGCAAACTGCATTGGCAAACGGTACTGCCTAGGTTTGTGTGACTCACGATCTAAGAATGGCGTTTACATTTTTATGTGGTTGAGGGGGAAAAAAATCACAAGAATACTTTGTGACATGAGATTATATGAAATTCAAATTGCTTTACCCATAAATAAAGTTTTATTGGAACATGGCCACAGAAGCTCCAGTGTGGCTGGTTCCGAGCCACACCGAGGAGCCTGTCTTCCCAGGCACAGAACAGACCACTGAGGCTTTGCCATCAAACATGGGGTGGGGCTGTCACAAAGCAGCCATCCAGGTCTCCATGGACCACTGGTTGGGCATGCTGTGATTAAATAGAGCTCTAATGCCCTCTGCCTGGAGACCACGCAGACCTGTAGCTGGGGGGCTCAGTTCCACCAGATCCCCACACTTCACAGGCTAGTTGTGCATCCATGGCTGTAGCCTGTGCTCCTGACTGAGAGCTTTGGATCAAGGCTCCCATGACACTCTTCAGGTTCAGTTAATTTGTTGGAGCAGCTTGCAGGGGTAAACACTTGTCCTGTTTGCTGCCCCATTACAAAGGACACAAGCACACAGATGAAGAGCTGGAAGTCCCAACCCCTGATCCTGCCTGGTCTTTCAGTAGTTAGCTCTGTGCTTGGCAATGCCCTGTGTGTGTGTGTGTGTGTGTGTGTGTGTGTGTGTGTTAACCATCTCACGGGTGTCCTGTGATGTGCTGGGTACCAGAGAGCCTCAGGTATATGGGTCTATGGGTCTCCTGTGTTAGTCAACTTTTTACTGCTTTCACAATTTGAGACTACCAGTTTACAAGGAAGAGAGTTTATCTTGGCTGACAGTTTCTGAGGTTTCAGTCTGTCAGTTGTGTTGCTGTTGGACCTGTGACACAGCAAAGCATTTGAGTAGAAATGTAAGATGTCACAGAACTGGGCATTTTACAGCGACTTGGAGCATTAAAAGCACAAAACAGGAAAGGCACACAGGCCCTGCCCCCAACACTGCCAAGCTGGGGACCAAGCCTTTCTGAGCATGGGTCTGTGGAGGCACCCCATATCTTATAATTGCACATGCAAAGAACACTCTTATCTCTGTGAAGGTCCCAAGGCTTTTTAGAAGCCATGTGCCAGGAAGTGAGGATGGAGACCACGTATGCATTTCCTTTGTCAACAGTATCACAGTAGCTGTTGCTTTTGTGTGTGCCTGACACAGCAGGTCCTAGGAACACAGTGGCCTTACTATTTTGAGCCCAGGTGTGTGCTGTGAATATACTTGTACTTAGGGACTTTGTGGTTTTAAGGCAGTGGCAAATAATGCCACTAGTCATTGATTACCTCAAATGGTATAGTCTTGCCTGATATCCAGGACTATCACTGTGGGAGGAGTACGGTGTATGTTGGCTTTACAGTATCGTCAACTTGAAGCAGAATGGTCAGAACAATAAAAAAATGTAGAGGGAGAATCTCATACCAAAGGAGCCTCCTCAGTAAGTGAGGATATGTTAGATATGTCAGATATGTCAGATATGTTAGATATGTCAGATATGTTAGATATGTCAGATATGTTAGATATGTCAGATATGTCAGATATGTTAGATATGTCAGATATATCAGATATGTCAGATATATCAGAAGGGAGGTTGAAGCAGTGCACTTGGCCGCTGCTGCTCAGCCATTGATTGGAGGCACCAGAAGAGGATGTGAGCCTCTGAGTTAGTCTGTAAGCTGGAAGTAGTTGGGAGAAAACTGGAGGTGCAAACAGGAGAGGAGTCTGCTAAGATGTGTGACGGTGCATGGGGCTGAAGGGAGCGGGGACTAGACAAGTGAAAAAATAAAATAAAAATCAAGACCCAGAAAGGCAGCCACACCTCACTGAGTTGGTGCCACAGACAGCGTGCTTCTGACTACAGGGCCTTGCTTGGCCATGATTCTGTGAACATTGTTAGAAGCAAGAAGGTGGACATGGCGATCGGTCCTTGAATACAGCTCAGCATGGTGACCTCCCAGTGCTTTTGGACCAGAATGGAAGATTCCCAAAACAAGACAAACCATTTAGAGTCACCATTAGTAAAGCAATGAATGGCTTAGATTTGGTTCTTGCTACATGCTTGGTAATGCTGTTAGTTCATTGTGATGTAATCTCGCTCAAGGCCACACAACATTTGTTTGCAATGCTTAGACTGTGTTAAGTTCACTCTTACTGGGGAGAAATAGAACTGGAGGTCTGAGCAGAAATAGTTCCTCCCTGGCAGAAGCTCGTGTCTGAGCCAGGAGTTGGCCCCAGCAGCCCCAGAGAGGTTGGCCTGTACAGTAGCCCTTGCTCTGAAGGGTGGGAGGCATTCCTTAGACTGCCCTCAGGACCCGTCCTTTGCTAGCAATGCTCAGGAGACTACAGTGCTGTTAAACCCAGTTACCTGCTTCTTGACTAGAAGGGTGCGCCGCACTAGCCGTGGCTAGCACGTGGTACTGATGACTGGGGACACACGTGGAGGTGGGCCTTGGAACCAGGACTGTTACTGGAGTGTGGTCACATGTCTGTGAGTGACCACTTTCTCAGTCTCCGTCCCTTCGGGAGTCAAGTCGACACCATGCAGCCTCAGCCGTGGATCCATGTTAGTACCAAGGATGGTTGTCATGGCCAGAGCCACTCCCAGGACTGTGTGCACAGCCTGGCGTGCAGGGAGAGCGCTCGCTTTGGACATCTTCAGGGAACAGGTCCATGGAAAAGCACACAGCAGGCTCCGCAGCAACTGCGTCTGCTCTGCTCAGATCGGTGTCTGCACACACAGTCCATGCTTGCTATCCCATTGAGGGTTCGAGCAGAGCAGTACCCCTGAGCTGTTGTCACCCCTAAACCTCTTATCGAGAGTTCGAGCAGAGCAGTACCCCTGAGCTGTTGTCACCCTCTAAACCACTTGTTTTTTCATTGATCCATCTGGCCAGTTTTTAAATTTTTTATTTCAATAAAACATTTGGAAGTTTTGCTGTGCCTGTGTGTTTCGCTCGGTTCAGGCTTTACCTGCCTGCCTAAATTGTACCTTGTGGGTCAGCAGAGATGTGTCAGTCTCTACTGTAGTTTATGCGTGGCTTTTACAGTCCTGTTTTAATTGTGTGTCAGTGTGTGGGTATGTATGTGCATGAGCGCAGGTACCGTGGCGGCCAGAGGAAGCCATCTGATCCTTGGGCTGGAATTAGGGGCATTTATTCATCCCTGTGGGTTTGGGAGCAGTACGTATTAACCTATTAACTGCCGAGCCGTCCCTACTGTTTATACTTTTATAATACACACCCTATCACTGTGTGTGTGTGTGTGTGGTGTGAGAAAACGAGGCTCTCACAGTCCACCACCAATGAACTGCCATTGTTGGAAGGCCTGCATCACTGTCTTCCACGGGTGTAGGAGGCTCTCTGCTCCTGAGCGAGCTGTACGGGTTTGTGTTCTAGGCAGTTGGTTTGTTCAGCAAAGTTGTTGAGTAGCTGGCACAGATGGAGCAATGGCCTCCGTGATGTTCTCCCTCCTCACAGCGCTCCTGTCGTGGCGGGTGGTTTTCTATAGCTTTTCTCTTTTATTAATGTTTTAGTCTCATTTTAGTTTCTTTGTTTTCTATGTTCTGTGTTCTTGGTTTTCTTCACGCTAGAGTGTAACGTGCACTTAGCACACTTCCTGCTGGGCAGGTACCTCTGAGGTTTGGAAGAGGCATGGAGTTGGGTCACTGCTGCCACTGAGCGTGTCCTCTGGTAGTACGACCCCCTTCCCTCGCCACTGCCTGTTCCCTGCTCTCGGATGTCTGTGTGCTCGCCCTGAGAGGAGCTAGCTCAGTGCCTGCTGCTCAGGGTCATCCTGGGTGCCCTGCTTGTTTGCCTGCTCTTTTTTTGGGAGGCCTTTGATTTTATTCCAGTTTTTGGCAAGTATGAATAATTTAGGGTTAATTTGCTATGATTTGTAAACATGAAATTTTAGACTGTTGATGCCTTTTTTTTTTTTTTTTTCTTTTTGAGACAGGGTTTCTCTGTGTAGCCCTGGCTGTCCTGGAACTCAGAAATCCGCCTGCCTTTGCCTCCCAAGTGCTGAGATTAAAGGCGTGCGCCACCATGCCTTTTTAAAAAAACTAGTTTTATTAAGAAATTACCCAGATTGCCGGTGGTGGCGCACGCCTTTAATCCCAGCACTAGGGAGGCAGAGGCAGGCGGATTTCTGAGTTTGAGGCCAGCCTGGTCTACAGAGTGAGTTCCAGGACAGCCAGGGCTACACAGAGAAACCCTGTCTCGAAAAACAAACAAACAAACAAACAAACAAACAAACAAGAACTTGTCCAGATTGATGAAATGTATCAGGTTGTTCCAAGAGGGCCTACATCTAAGCCCAGAGATTTCCCCCAATCCTGTACCCTTTGCTTCTGGGGCCTTGCTTTTTCTTAGAGACCCTTCAGCCTTTCGAGCACTAGCTGTTGGAGTAGTAAGGGTGTGGTTGACCTGTTGGTAGTTGGCACAGGCTCAGGAAGCAATATGGTAACAGGCCTGTGCCTGCGAGAGTACCTGAGCCAGGAGCTGCAGTTTCTGACTGTCCAGGAGGAACCTTCTAGTCAGCTCAGTTAAGGAGGGGTTCATTGCCAAGGAGTTCCAGCCTGACAGGATGATAATCTGTCATGCTCTCTGCACTGGGACTCCCGGAGCCTTGGGTAGTAGGGTGATCTGAACTGTCCAGACAGTCTGCCAGCTTTCAAAAGTGTTCATGTCTATCTGTAGAGCTAGAGAGAGGTTTTGAAGCCATATAGCTTCACCAAAATGCTAAAGTTTATACTGACCTGATAGTTCCAGGGGACCTTGTAGGGTCATGTGGCAGCCCTTGGATTTTGCTCCTCTAGGCTCTGAGGCCCTCTAGCTCTCTGTCTCTAGAGGAGACATCTTGTAATTCTGAGGTGACTGTCTTGTTGGTTGCCTAGAAGCCATGGCTTGTGTTCTGTGTAGTTGCTGTTTCTGTCTGGCAGAGGCCAGGCATGTCCTCCTGGGCTGCAGTGGTCTGTGGTGGTGTAGGACAGACACACGGTTCATGCAACAGCCACTTAGAAAGGGGCCTAGTAGCTTTGAGCAGAGCCTTGGGGTAGCTTTTCAGTTGGAGTTTATGAGGGAAGCTGCAGTTGGTCCCCACAGACTTCCCAGTAAGGCTTGTGCTCCTACAGGCAGTTGATATTGGATGTTTGCGGGCTGCAGGCTCCTCTTAGGCAGCTCCTCTCTCTTGTCTCTCCCTCACACCCCTCTCTGGGCTCTGTCCATCTACTGCTCTGTGGACAGGGTCTGCCAAGGCTCTGCTTGAGGCTCCCAATCAATTCTTTTGGTGTCTTTTTTTTTTTTTTTTAAAGATTTCTTTATTTAATGTATGAGTGATCTATCTGCATGTACACTTGCATGCCAGAAAAGGGCACCAGATCACATAGTTGTGAGCCACCACGTGGTTGCTGGGTATTGAACTGAGCCATCTCTCCAGCCCCTTTGGGGCGGTGGGGGTGGGCTGTCTTAAATGGTGGCAATGACTTAGAGACCTGGTGCTATGTGTTTATGCAGATTTCTCTGTTTGCAGACTATGTCTACTTTGAGAACTCCTCCAGCAACCCGTACCTGATCCGCAGGATTGAAGAGCTTAACAAGGTGAGAGCTCAACACTGCTGCCTGCACCTCCCCGCCCCCCGCCCGTGGAGAGGCTCGATTGGGCCTGCCCTGTTGTGGGTGGTCAGGGTCTTTCTGCCTGGATTTGGATGTCCCTCCAGGAGAGACTGAGAGTGGGTCCGCGACCTCTTGGGGGCCATGTCTAAACTTCTTTAAAAAAATTGTTTTGTTTTATGTGTATGGGTGTTTTGTCTGCATCTATATCTGTGTACCGTGTGGGCGCCTGAGGAGGCCAGAAGAGGGTATTGGGTCCCCTGGAACTGAATGGACTTACAGGTGATTTGAACGGGCATGTGGGTGCTGGGAATCGAACCCTAGTTCTCTGGAGATGCTTTTAACTCCATTCTCCAGCCCTAGCCTAGGCTTCTGGAGGATGAGCTCAGGGTGGCCTTCAGGTCTTGCCAGTTCTCCCTGCCTCATCTCCCAGCACATACTGGTCTCTCTGAGACAGGTGCCCTCATGGACCTGAGTACACACCCAGGACTCAGAGGATACTGGTCACAGTCCAAGGGCGGTCAGTGGCCTTAAGTGCCTGCCACTACTTAACCTATATTCACTCTCCTCCTCCTCTTCCTCCTCCCATTTTTATTAGCCTAGGTGGCTTCTTGGCCACAGGACTACAATGTAAATGGCAGAGTCATCTGCTCTGTCCAGGATAGCCTCGAGGGTACATGAACTATTTCTATACTAGGGGTTCTGTTGGCCTCTGAGCCCAGTAGCTTCCTCTCCCATGGCCTGTGTTTTCTGGGATGCTAGGGGTCCTTGGTATGTCTTAATCCTTGGTCTGGGGATATGGCTGTTCCGTTACTGGAATCCCAGGGGTAACTACATGCCACGCTCCTTTCCATTCTATACTTGGGGAGTGGAGTGGGGTCAGGCCAGCCAAAGTCATAGCCTGCCTGTATGCTAGGAACCTTCTTGTTCTTTCTGGATTGCGAGGAGCTCATGGCTGTTTCCCTACTCTAAGCCTTAAATGTAGCTGAGCCACTCTTGGCTCTAAAGCTAACACACGATTGGAGACTTTACTAGGGTTCTGGGACAGGCAGGCAGGCATGGCAGGCATGTTCCTGCTCTGCTTCCTCCAGTGCTAGGCAGATGACACGGCAGATTTTCCAGACCTGTGGCCCTGAAAACCTGCTCATTCCTGCCAGACTGGGTGGTCCTGAGGCTTCTGTAGTCTTAAGCGCCACAGACCAGTGAGAGGGGCTGTTTCCTTAGACCTCAGATTGTTGGGACCAAACCGTACAGGTGGGGCAAGGCTGGATGTTCCCCCTCAGGTGGCTCTATTGAGCCTGAATGGTCCCTGCCGGTGGCTCCTAATGAAAGCATGGATGTGGCCCCAGATTCTAGGGGTTAGCCTTACCAGCTCCTTGAGGCTCATGTAGCTCAGGCTATGCCATCTGTGGCCTTATGCTGCAGCTGCAGCATCTGCTACTAGCCTGGGGACAGTGTTTGTGTGTATACGTATGCACCTGGGGAAGTCAGAGCATACTGGGAGTTTCTGGAGGCCTGTCATGGCATATAGGTGGGTACTAGTGTTTACTCTGATGTACTTCACTGGCACCAGAGCCCTGACAGGGACCCCATGGGTGACCCTCATCACAGTTGGCAGTAGGCAGAGCAGTAGGTTGAGTGGCTGGAGCTCTCAGTTTGAGCCTAGGCTCTTCGTTCACACATTTCAGTTGCAGAAACTTGGACATGAGCAAACAGGCTTATAGAGGAGTATCCCAGCTGCAGTGAGTGACCAGGTCTGTGCCTGTGTCCCCTGCACCCTGCAGTGAGCAGCTGCAGAGAGTGGCCAGGTCTGTGCCTGTGTCCCCTGCACCCTGCAGTGAGCAGCTGCAGTGAGTGGCCAGGTTTGTGTGCCCTTTTGTGGCCTCGAACTCAGAAATTCGCCTGCCTCTGCCTCCCAGGTGCTGGGATTAAAGGCATGCGCCCATGCCCGGCTAACTCCATCTTTTTGATTGACAATCTAGCATAAGCCTTGCCCACCTCACAGCCAAGTGCAGAGGACATCATATTGGGATTGTGAGTCAGGCTGGCAGGCCCAGTTGTAGACCAGCCAGCCTTGCTGTCTCTCAGGGTCAGACCTCTGTTGCAGGGTGGGGCTCTTGTCTGGGCTTGTGTTTTGACCTTGGCCTTGGACCTCTATAGTGGCTTGCCTTGACTCTAGTCTGTGTGAGGGACTCTAGGTTTCACTTTCAATGTGAGATTAACAAAGCTGTAACACTTGCCCGATATCACTGGATGCCAATCACAGCCAGCATGGTCGACACACATGAAATTGTCTCAAGACCCTGCTACAGAACAGACAAGTATCTTCTGTGATGAGAAAGAAACTCCTGGATTCCAGCACAATGGTTACAGCTATTTTCAAGCTAGTGCTGCCAGCAGGACACAGACCCTCACCCCTAGAATTTAGGAAAGGAACGCCAAAGCTGTATATACAGGCACAGGGTAGGACTCCAGTGCCCACCCAGGTTATGTGAGGGGAGGAAGTACGATGTCCACCATGGCAGTTGACCAAACTCAGAACAGCTTGGAACTTGACTGGCCAGAGCCCTACCTACCCTAGGCTAGAAGAGTAGGCGCTACAGTTGAGGCAAGGTCCCCCCACCCCCACCCCGGGGTGCAGGAAGGTGACAAGGAGCACCTGCTGGGAGTTGAAGCACAAAGTCGAGCAGATGTGTTCCTTACCCCACGCCCAGTGACTGATGATGCCGCAACACCCGGGACTCAGCTTTTCAGCTTTCTGACGCCCACTTTGGGCGACAGGATGAGATGTTAGAGAAGGCAGGTTGATGCAGATGTGAGTATGGAGGGAAGGGGCCTCCAGAGGAGGAGACAGTACGAGCATGTGCTGTGCCAGAGCTCAGAGGGAGGCTCTCACAAGTGACAGAGAGGATGGGGGACAGCTGAATAGCCTTTCTGAGAAGTGGGACAGGAGTGCAGAGACCAGGACACAAGTCAGAAAGCCCAACGCCCACTTAAGACAAGACCTGCCATCCGGTAGGCAGGACTGAACATTGTCATTCAAAGAGAAAGAGGGTGGTGAGTAGTATTGTCCCTGTAGAATCACTTGCAAGGCTGCCCTCTGGGCACACCTGTAGGGACTTATCTTGATTATGTTAAAGTGAGAAGACTCGGCCACGCCCACTGCTGGCGGCACCATTCCATTGCTGGGATCCTGGACTGTGTAAATGGAGAAAGGAGAGCTGAGCTGTAGCATCGAGCTCCACTCTGCTTCCTGACCGTGTGACTAGCTGTCTTAAGCTTCTAGTACTGTGGGACTTCCCTGCCACTGCGGATTGTAACATGGAACTACGAGCCAGACTAAGTCCTTTTCTCCCTTAAGAGGAGTTACTTCTGTCAACTAACTTAGCCACAGCAACAGGAAGAGAAATAAAGGCAAGAGTATAAATGTGGAAGAACATTGAAATACTTGTTGAGGAAACGTCCTGGGCTGTGTGCAGAGTGCGTTCTAGCTACTGTTAGAGCCTGAAATACTTGTTGAGGAAACGTCCTGGGCTGTGTGCAGAGTGCGTTCTAGCTACTGTTAGAGCCTGGAATACTTGTTGAGGAAACGTCCTGGGCTGTGTGCAGAGTGCGTTCTAGCTACTGTTAGAGCCTGGAATACTTGTTGAGGAAACGTCCTGGGCTGTGTGCAGAGTGCGTTCTAGCTACTGTTAGAGCCTGGAATACTTGTTGAGGAAACGTCCTGGGCTGTGTGCAGAGTGCGTTCTAGCTACTGTTAGAGCCTGGGGAAGGCTGGACCCAAGGGGCTTATTTTGCGGGACTTACTGTGAGTGAGTACCCGGTATGATACTTCACCATAGTGACATCTCACAGACACAGGGGCCGTAGAAGGATGGTCTGAGCACAGGAAGGGTAGCGTTCTGTTGGATGAGGCTCTGGGTGTCCACAGACTGTGCCAGTGTGAGTGAGTGAACAGAACAGGGCTGATAGAAAGGACGACAAGACAGACAGTCACCTTGTGTAGGACTTAATTTATGCGTCCCCCACTCAAGGTGGGAAAGCCAGTCAGGGTTATAACCTTACATAATTGCAACATTATTATATTATTATTAGTTTTTAGACAGGGTTTCATGGTGTAGTCCTGAATTGCTGGAATTCACTATATAGACCAGGATGGTCTTACACACAGAGATCTGTCTGCTCCTGCCTCTCAAATCTCACTGGGATTATAGGTATGCCTTGCATTATTTATCATTTATGTGAACCCTGACAAGTTGTTTAATATTCTCTGCTAGTGCCAGCATGCAGCTTGTCACAGGAGTTCAGGTTGGGACGCACAGTTGAGGTTCCTGTTGGTGCTGTGGGTCTCCAGTGCTGGCCGCCCAGTGGAGGGAGGGCAGTGTTGGAGCCTGGGGTAGAAGGGAAGGAGAGAAGTTGCAGTCTGTGTCAGGGCTGTCCTTAGGATTTCTGGTAAAGCAAGCAGGGCCTCTACTGCTTTAGGGCCACTGTCTTGGTGGGGCCCTGGCAGGCAATGTAGAACCTTGTGGGCGCAGGTTACTGGGTAGTAGTCTGGTGTGTATTCCCTTTGGCTCACACTTACTGGCTTTGGATGTGTCAGGTATGGGGCTCACTCCTTGGGGCCCTACACCTGGGCTCTAGCATTGGAGATCTGTCATTTTCTTTTAAATGTTTCTGGGGCCTTGGTTGGGGGTGCAGGTCCTATATTGAAGCCCCTGTTGGGAGCTTACATTGATGAGATAACTCTCTCTTGCTGTTACAGACAGCCAACGGGAATGTGGAGGCCAAAGTGGTGTGTTTCTACAGAAGGCGGGACATTTCCAGCAGCCTCATCGCGCTGGCGGACAAGCATGCAAGTGAGTCTCAGCCTTTCTCCTGGGATGATAATGCCTGTCCCCTTCAGTGCCTGCTCTCGAGTCCTGGCTTCACAGGCCATTCTATTCCGCTGGCTTGCTTTCCCTGTGTGTAGCTGACTCTGCTGATGAACCTTTATAGCTATGTGCAGTTCCCTCTCGGGTCTTGTTTACCCATGGGCTAGCGTGCAACATCCCTCTTCGTGCTACTTGCCAGTGTCTGTGCTCATAGTTACGGTGAGCCCAGGAAGCTGGTGTGCCTGGCTCTTGGCTTGAGAGCACTGGGCAGAGGGTAAGGAAGGTGCTGGCTCAGAGAAGAGGCTGTGGTCACTGCCTGACCCTCGAGACAGATGGTTTTCATGTTACTGGAGATGTCTACTGTGCCCTCAGTGTTTTCAGAAATAAAGACCTTTCTCCTTACTCGGGGTAACTCAAGCCCAAGCCTGATAAGCGTGGTCCAAAGGCACTTTGCCTACTGGACACATGCCTGGTGCTCCTGCTTAGGGTCTGATCGCTCACTGACACAGACCCCCTTAGACCTGCGGTGTTTTGTATGCCTGGGTACATACCTGGAGCAGGGCTTTGTGAATGAGGGACAACTGCTGAGCCCTGCCTGCTCGACCTGGGGGACGTTCCCCGTGCCATGCACATCTGCTCACCTGGGGTTCTCCTGAGCCTGAGAACTGTGAGGCTGTGGTCACTGTGGGTGCTGTCTCAGCAGGTGAGGAGCAGAGTAACTTTCCATCAAGAATTCAATGAGAGCGGTCTCTGACACTTTAGCTTGGTGAAGGGCTCAAGACCCAGTCATATAGCACACAGGCACGCACGCACACATGAGCGCACATACACAAGCAGACACATGCATGTTGATTGTCCCCATTCCTAACGGGTGGGGGTAGGGTTGTAGAAGCCAGCATCTCTTTGTGGTGGCAGCCGGCCAAATGGGGACTCTAGAAACCTACCTTAAGCAGGAGTGCTTGAGAGGCAGGTGTCCAGAACTGGCTGTCCTCCTCAGCTCTGGGACTGGGTTAGGGAGGGGTGAGAAGGACTAGGGCCGACTTTAGAGCAGGGCTGGCGTTTGGTGAAGTCCCTGTCATCCTATAGGCAGCCCCGGGGGACTCTCACTAGCACAGCATTTTGAGCCTTTCATTTCATTTCCAAAATGAAAATGCAGTTCCTAGCTTAGACCAGGTCCCGTGTTTAGGACTGCTTTTTGGATACAAAGTTGGGCTCCTTGACCTCTGACCTCAAAGCTCATACTCTGGCCTCTAGTTGCACGTGCCCGATGCTCCTGCCCCGTGAATGTTTGACATAATGACCTAATTGTAGCCCTATAGGTGTGGGTCCCAAGTCTCCAGTAATGCTGGGGCCATCTTGTGTCCACTACAGTGGAGGGGGGAGTCTGCTGGAAGGGCAGTGGTCTGCTCTAAGAGCCCGTGCATGGTTCTTAAACCTTCTCGATGCTGTTTGGATGCCCCGGAGGTGCTGCTGTGTCTGTGGAGGACTCGGGCAATCCCGGGCAGTTCCCTCAGGGTGGAGCCTCCCAGACCAGGCCTCACACTGTGCTCCTAGGAAAACTGCTCAGGGCTTCTCTGGCCAGGCTTCCTGAGAGCCTCATTAAGCCAATAAGGCAGGCCGTCAGTGTGGCAGGGTTTGCAGGCTGACTCTTGGCCTACCTTATGATTAGTGAGTGCCCCATTTCCTGGTGCTGCCTCATGGTTACATACAGCTTCTTATATCCAAGGCACACACATCTGACTGCACAGTATGGTCCATAACATGGAAGCTAGAGACTCTGAGAGGGCCCTGCCTTTTGGTTCCCAGTTGGTGACCTGCCAGGGTGTCCAACCGAAGCCCTGCTCCTCTCAGATGGGACGTCTGACACTGTAGCCTGTGGTGCATGTAGAGCAGGGGCCCCTTCCAGATGCCCACAGAGGGAACTGTGGCCTGGCCTCTACTCAGTACCTCCAGAGCAAGGGTAGAGCTTAGCAGAGTGTGACTAAAGGTGGCCTGAGATAGGCTCTGGGTTGGGAGTGGAGGTTGGGGCTGTCCCATCTGCCTTCAGGATTGGCCGTCTGAAAGGTCTCTAGGGAGAGCTGGAGCTAGGGGCTGTGCATATAGCAATGATACGGTCTGGTCCTGCTGCAGGCCTAGAAGAGGGTATTCTGGGACCACTCAATGCCTGTGTCAGGGTTGGTGGGGGAACTGTACCTGGGGATTTGACATTGATACAGCCCACAGGTCCATTTATCAGTGGAGTCATAGCTAAGTCCCCTAGATGTGTACTACAGAGTGGACATACCCAAAAGCTGACCTCTGAGTGGTTGTTGGCTGGGCCTCATGTAATTATGATCTTAGGCTCTAGATGATGTGTGTGCATAGCTCCTGGCTGCTGGGCAGGAGCTGTTCTGGACAGACCTGCCTGCCTCCTGTTTAGGAGGAAAATGGCTTAGTAGAGATGCCCCAGGCTTCTGGGACCCAGTAATCCTGAAAACTAACCTACATCCCTGCCTCCGTTAAGATGCCCGAGGCTAGGGATATCTCTTCCCAAAGTACCAGAATACCCTGCAGTCAACACAAGGGGGCAGCAGAGAGCAGCCATATCTGTCAGGCTTATTGGAAACTGTGGGTGTCAGCAGGGTGATAGGGCCTTCATAGTGCACACTATTCCATACTCCCCAATTTGGGGATCTAGATGAGGCTAAAAGAATATTTTGTTGGCTTGGGGTAGTGAGCAGTGACCACAGTGCTGAGGTGCACATCTCCCAGGAGTCAGCATCCTCCCTGCTGGCCTGTTGCTGTTCTCTTGCCCGTGTTTGGAGGCCTGGACTCCTGTACTTGACTTTTAGGGGAGGAGCTAGCTCATGATTGCTGCAGTGTGTGAGAGCAGTCTGGCAGGGGCAGACAGAAGCTACACACACAGGGGTCTCAGGTAGTAGTTGGAAGAGGGGTGGGTGGGCAGCCTGAATACTGGAGCAGTTAGGGGACATAGGTAGTCTTTGGCTGGGTGGTATTTGTCCTCCACTGGGAGGCCTGTGGCCCCCATGTCTCCTCGGTCCGGGCCCTGGGCAGGGAACAAGCGCTAGCACTGGCCCTAACCTGCTATCTGGGCGCTGTCTGTCTGTTATGTAGCCCTGTCAGTCTGCTATAGAGCCGGACCGGGGGCGGACACCGGCGAGGAAGGTAAGAGCCGACCTCTGCAAGGAGGGCGTCCTCGCGTCTGTGTCCCTGGGCTGGGGCGGGCGATGCACCCAGGATGCATCCTGGATGGGCTGCCTGCATGCCCATCCCTGTGTCCCCTGACTGCCGGTCGGCTGAGGGCTGAAACCCCCTGTTTAGCCTGTAGCCAGGCCTTGGTTATGGCTCAGGCTTCAAGAGGTGGTCCTGCTGGTGCAGATCTGCTGTGTTTTGTGTGGACCCTCTGGCCTCAGGCTGGCGGATGAACCCCCCTGTCCTGAACACGTAGTGTACCCATGTTTTCCTGCCTCTCTGCCTGCTGCTTCTGAGGCGGTCTGAGCACTGTCTTCATCTTCCCATCCTGATGTTGAGCCCTACATTGCAGGGTTCCAGGGCACCTGTGGAGGCCTGCCCAGAGCTCCTGAGCCACCTTGGAATGGACAGGAGATGTGCTAGGCAGGGAAGTGACCCTGCTGGGCTTGGTGCCCCGCACGAGGGAGAGCTAACTTGGGAGCTGGGGCTGCCAGGTACCATCTTCAGAGATGTCTGACGGGGCCTCTTTGTCCTCTAGGGGAAGTGGAGGAGGAGGTAGAAAACCCAGAGATGGTGGACCTGCCTGAGAAACTTAAGCATCAGCTGCGGCATCGAGAACTGTTCCTGTCTCGGCAGTTGGAGTCTCTGCCTGCCACCCACATCAGGTAGTTCTCACAGCCCTACCTGGCACCTGACTGCCTGCTCCTCCTCCACCTACCCACTCTCTCTTCCAGGGGCAAGTGCAGTGTTACCCTGCTCAATGAGACGGAGTCACTCAAGTCCTACTTGGAGCGTGAGGTAAGAACTTCCCTCCTGTCTTCTGGCCTGGCCCTTTTCCTTACACTTCATCTTCTTCCTTACCCACGGTACCCTGTCACCAAGGCATTCTTTCAAGGTGTGACCTCTGTGTGGAGGTCCCCGCTCTAGGGAGTAAAATGGTTGGAGCTGGTGAGCACTTTTGCCTCACTAACAGGACTCCAGGAACAAGAGTTACCTTGTCTCCTACCTGAGTGCTTGCAAAAAAAGCCTTGTGGGTGTCACATGGGAAACAGAAACTTACACAGGCCACCTCTGTCCACAATCTAAAGTGATCCCTGTGGCCAAAGACCTTGGTCGGCACTGCTGCATTTGGGGCAGGTAGTTCTTATGTAGGGTCGCTTTGGACATAGTTAGGTGTCACGTATTAGATGTCACCCCCAAGAAACTAGTGCCTCAGAGGAAGCAAGGTCCCTTAAGATGTTGTAGGACACCACTGCTGGGAAGGTCAGGCTTCTGAGGCCAGATGGCTGGCTGGCGTGTCAGTCTCCTGGAGGATGTGGCAGTTGAAAGGGATGCTAAGCCAAGTAAGAAGCATGCATGCACTGTCTGTCTGTCTCTCTCACACACATACACACACACACACACACACACACACACACACACACACACACACACACACACACACACACACTAGCTCGGGTGGCCTAGACAGGCCTCACTCACTGCGTGGCCAGGATGGAGGAATCCGTCCTACGCTCAGCTTACACCCCTTACACAGGGATCTTGTCCAAATGCAGAGCTCACTGAGAAGCCCGCGTTCTCAGCTGTAGCCCTACTCCGGCCATGCAGAGCCCAGAAAGAGTTGGGTGTGGTGGTTCAGCTTTTGCTGCGTGAGCCCCTTCAGGGCTGGGAATCTGAGCCGCCATGAGATGTGCACCTCAGCACTCCAGGCAGGGACTCACTGAGAGAGAAGGCCATCCACGTCTCAGACAGTAGCCAAGAGAAGGGAGGCCTAGCATGACCATGCCACCCAGACTCTCCTCCGCAGTGACAGGCCTGAGTCAGCACCACTGTCCACTGAGTGGACCGGACCCCTGGAAAGGCAGCAGTCGTTGACTAACACCTCCATGCAGTGGCCAAGAGGAGTTAGTGGTTTTCAGAGTGGTAGCAGGAAGAATGGAAGCTGGAAAAGGGGGAGTTGTAAGTCGTGGGGTGGAATGTGAAGGTGAGGGGCCAGCTGCCAAGGAGCTGTGGATGAGCTGGGCAATAGACCCAGGAACAGGGAGCACTGAGGGCCCAGGTGGTGACGGGAGGGAGGAGGGTGACCTTGGGCCCAGGAGACCACTACTCAGAACTAACACCATGCTGATTGTATGGAGTGAGGCTGGGCTTAAAGCCTGACACAGGAAAGATTAAGAAAGGCTGTGTTGTGTGAGTGTCAGCCTGCTGGCCAGGCACAGAGCATCAGAGTCAGCCATGAGGATGCAGCCTGGTATGGTCTGTAGCGCTGTGCTTGGTGCCTCTTCATGTGCTTGCCTGCCTTCAGCATGGAGAATTTATTCCTAGATACCATGTTTTTTTTTTTTTTTTTGCGCTCATAAGTTGATTTCCCTGCTCCCCTCCCCCCATCCCCCAGGGGTAGTGGTGATGTTTGAGACAGGTTCTCATGTAGCCCTGGCTGTCTTGGAGCGCACTATGTAGACCAGGCTGGCCTCACTCACAGAACTCTGCTTGTTTCTGATTCTCAACTGCTGGGGTTAAGGGAGTGTGCCACTGTGCCTGGCCTTCATTAGCTGAGTTTCAAAAGGTTGCAGTGACAGAAAGACAGTGGCTTTTGTGAGGGGGCTGTACACAGCAGCCTTGAGAGCCCCTCACCAGGCAAGTACCCTCTAGCAGTTTGATGAGGACTCACCTAGTCCTTACTTCACTTCTGTTGCTGCAGGGCTTCTGCCCTGGGTCCTGGACAGGCAGGACCACATCCCTCACCCTCAGAACTGGACTGGCTTGTTGGATGCAGCTAGAAGAGAACACTTGTCTGACACCTCTGTCTTGTATGTGGTATTTTTCAGGATTTCTTCTTCTACTCTCTAGTCTACGACCCACAGCAGAAGACCCTCCTGGCTGATAAAGGGGAAATTCGTGTAGGAAACCGGTACCAGGCTGACATCACTGACTTGCTGAAAGAAGGTGAGGTTCAGGCTGGGCCAGCAGCATGGAGGAGGCTGGAGGTAGTACTTGTAGCTTTTACCTAGGCTTCAGCTCCTCCAAGCCTCCGTCCTAGTGGACATTGGCATCCAGCCGCAAGGCTCAAACCCTAGAGCCGCCTGTTGAGCCCTGTGGCTCCTTGACCTCGGATTTCCCTTTGGTAGCTCATTATGAGTTTGATTTTATACTGTTTCTGCTAGGAAAGTATTCTGCCACGTGCCACATTCCCACCCTTGTTCCTTACTTATTTTATTCTTTTGCCTGCATGTATGTCAGGGCACCACTTGTGTGCAGTGTCTATGGAAGTCAGAAGGCATTAGGGTTAGAGAAGGTTGTGAGCCTCCCTGTGGGGGCTAGGAGGTGAGTGAGCCCAGGTTTCCTGGGAAAGCAGTCAGTGCTGTTAACCACTGAGCCATTTCCCCAGCTCCATCCCATGTTTTTTGAGACAGGGTCTCATTTATTTATATAGCCCAAACTGACCTTGAACTTGCCTTCCTCTTTGGCAAACCATCACACCTGGCTCATTATAATTCTACATTCATGGTGTGTGTGTGTGTGTGTGTGTGTGTGTGTAGAGTCTGGTTTTTCATTCCCCAATGTGAGACTCAGGAATCCAATTTGTCCTTCAAGTCCTTAGTGTACTTTGGAGGTCAGAGGACAATTTGTAGAGTTGGTTCTGTCCTCTCACGTGGTTCTGGAGGCTGAACTCAGGTTGTCAGGCTTAGCAGCAAGCACCTTAGCGTACTGAGTCATCTCACCAGCCCCTCCCCATTCGGGGGGTTAAAATGTCTGTCTGTCTGTCTGTCTTCCTTCCTTCCTTTCTTCCTTCCTTCCTTCCTTCCTTCCTTCCTTCCTTCCTTCCTTCCTTCCTTCCTTTCATTCATTCATTCATTCATTCATTCATTCATTCATTCATTCATTCATTCATGTAGGGGTTTAGTCAGGAATGCCCTACAAGAATTGAGTCTATCCTAGGTGGCAGCAGAGATCAAACTCAGGTTGTCAGGCCTGGTGGGAAGTGCGAGCAGATTGACATGAGCTGGCTCAGACCTGGCATCCAAGGCGTGCAGGTCCCTTCCACATCTCGCCTCAGCATCCCTGGCAAAATGCTCTGATGGGCTCCAGATGCTCTGTCTCCTAAGGAAGCACTCAGCCTCTGACCCAGTCAGGCTCCGCATTTCTGGAACTGTTGGCTTAGCTGGGACTGGGGGCTCAGAGAGCACCACTTCCGTGCACCAAGTCTCTGAGGCAATTGCTGTTTGGTTGTTTTGGGGGCCTCAGCTACAGCTTGTCATATGCTAGGACAGTGTGCTGCCTTCAGGGTGGCTGGCCCGACGTAGCACCTGTTTCCTGCGTTTTCCATGCCCTTCCCTTTGCCTTGTGGTTTCTGTTTGATTTTCTGGTGTTTGTTGGACCTCAGAATGAGGTGCTAAGCCCACTTGGGTGGCAGCTGGGTGTGGCCTGGCTGTTGGAGTAGGTGCGTCCCTCTGAGCTGTGTATGGGAGGCTGGTCTTTTCTGACTTCTGTTCCGTGCTTGAGCCTCGTTACCCTGTCTCTAACACCTGGGCCTCCAGATGCCCATGCACAACCTCATAGCCAGAGCCAGCCAGTTGCTGCCTGTTCAGCTTATTCCCCAAATAGCCCCAGCCTTAAAGCTCTGTAGACAGGCCTGAACTCTGTCCAGCCTCCTAACTCTGAAGCCACGGTATCCGCTTTCTCAGCCTGACTGAAGGGAAGTGTCAGAGGGAAGTGTCAGAGGCCAGCCGAGGCTGTCACAGTCACATGAACTTACACAGGGACCAGAGAGGTGGGAGAGGTCTCAAAGGTCAGAGGACCTTGCTTTCAGCCTCTGTTTCTCAGAATCAAGCTGCTCCAGGTGTCCCAGGCATGTGTGGGCTCATTGGCTAGTGCTAGGAGAACCCCCAAGAAAGCTATGCTTTGTCTGTGGGGCCTGCCTGTGAAAAAAAGCAGGACCTCAGGGGAGTCTCCAGCTACCACAGTGTCCTCCTCCTTCCTAGTCTCTGCAGCCTTTCGACACAAAGGTCAGCGGCTTCCCCATGGTATCTGTCTTCAAATTAAGCTTTTAGCCGGGCGTGGTGGCACATGCCTTCAATCCCAGCACTTGGGAGGCAGAGGCAGGCGGAGTTCTGAGTTCAAGGACAGCCTGGTCTACAGAGAGAGTTCCAGGACAGCCAGGGCTACACAGAGAAACCCTGTGTAATTTAAAAAATTAAACTTTTAGAATATGTGTGTGTGTGTGTGTGTGTGTGTGTGTGTGTGTGTGTGTGTGTGTGTGTACACACCTCCTGTCTGGACAAGACCAGAAGTGTTGCATCTCTTAGAGCTGGAGATACTAATGTTTGTGAGCTCTGGTAGACAGGAGTACTGGAAATTGGAACTTAAGACCTTTGGAAGAGCAATGTATGCTCTTGACGGCTGAGCCATGTCTCCGCCCCAGTGTGTGCATTTTGAATGATGACATGGAATGCTTGCCTTCATTCACTGTATTGGAAATTTCAAAGTGAGTGATTCTGGTTGAGTTCCACAGGCATTCTTTGCTCTCTGTTCCAGGCAGTTACAGATCATTTGCTATGAACAGCACCTTGGTTTTGGGGACCTTAGAATGTCAAGGGTTGTACCCTGTGACACCCCCCACCCCCCGATTAAGCACAGTTCACATCAAGACTGAAACCCACTCACAACATTGGGGGAAAGGCCACTGTCCTGGGCCTGCATAGGCTGGAGTTTGTAGCCTCCAGCTGTAGCCTGTGAGCATCGGAGAACCTGATAGTTCCATTCCTCCCATGGCTCCTGCCGGGTCTTCTGCAGGGGTGGGACCCTCATCCTCTGTGACTAGCTGGTCATAAGAGCTCCCTTGCCTTGCTCTGCTCTGTCCTGGATTTAGGACCCATAGACAGTAACTCTCCAAAGGGTCAGGAATATCTTCTTGGCGACAGACATCCAGTCCTTCTGTTACTCAGTGTCCTGACTAGGAACCCCGTATTCTTCGGGAACTCAAGTGTAGGCTGTTCATGGCCACATGGTGCGTTGATGCCAAGGGCCAAAGGGGAGTTGATGGGATCTGATGCAAACTGGAAGCTTGATACCTTCACTCAATTATGAATGTAGCCCTTGGCTGGAGACTCAGACAATGGACGACTATGGGATATCTCCTGGGGCCTTTCCCTAGAGTCAGGCCTGGCCTGGCTCGTGACAAAATTCTCCTTGGAACTCTTGGTCCTGCTGTATGTCTTTTAATGAGTATACAGTTATTTCATCAGGAATTGTCCCCTAACTCCCAGAATAATAGAAATCCAAGAGCAGAGTACCTGACCCCTACCCAACCCCTCAGGTCACTCCAGCCCCAAGGGGTGTGTGTGTGTGCCAGCCTCTCCTCCAAGCCAGCATCTCATATCACCTGGGGAGAAGTGGCACCATGGGACCATGGGCAGACTTTTGGTTACGCTGGACTGTTCTCCACAGCCTTTGCTGTTCTCCCTGAGCCACATTTGTTCCCTGTAGGTGAGGAGGACGGCCGCGATCAGTCAAAACTGGAGACCAAGGTGTGGGAAGCCCACAATCCACTTGTGGATAAGCAGATTGACCAGTTTCTGGTGGTGGCCCGGTAAGTTCAGTAAGCAGAGGCCAGCAGGATGTTGCCTGGAGCAGTGTGGTGGGTCTTGGGGACATGGAGCCTTAATTTGTACATCCAATATGGGGGTCCATGGTCTTATCCCTGTTTCTTGCTCAGACCTCTTCCTGAGTATGAATGCAGCCTTTTAAGGCTGCAGATGTCCCTGGAGTCCTGTGTCAAGTGCTCCTGGGCATCTTCTTCTCACTGTGTGCCCTAAGGGCTGTCTCCACCATGGGCAGGGGCTTCTTCCAGGGCTAGGCTAGGACTTAGCTAAAGAGCTCCTGGCTGGTTGAGTGGGAGGCTAGCGGCTGTTTGAATGAAGAAGATAGGGCCCCACAATCAGTGCTGAGCCCCCAGAGCAGTTGTGGCTCAGCAAATCCCAGCATGGCCTAGGAGGGACCTGTCTACATTTGCTACAGACAGTGAGGCTTAGTGTCCCAGGTCTGAGGCAGCTCCCAATGCAGTGACCTCCAGCAGACACACATGGATAGACAGACTTCTCTCAGCCAGCATTGAGTCATGTTTTGTATGTTGCGTGTCCTCTGATTCTTTCATACCTGGGGACTTGTGCCACCACGTGCATCTACAGCTACCTGAGCCCCTCCAGAGCTGAGCCCCAGAGACCCTTTGGTGGGTGTAGCACCTGGGTCCTGGCCCTCACTGACTGGCCTGGTGGAGCCCGTCCCTCCAGGTCAACTCCGGTGGTCAGTGGGTCTCCTTCTCCCCAGCTCTGTGGGTACCTTTGCACGGGCCCTGGATTGCAGCAGCTCCGTGCGGCAGCCTAGCCTGCACATGAGTGCCGCAGCGGCCTCCCGAGACATCACCCTGGTGAGTGGGCCACTTGCCACCTCTCCTGTTTTCTTCTGGGGTCCAGCACCGACCTAGACACAGGGGTCCTAGCAAGGTAACTAAGGACTCAGGACTCCAGCCTTTCCTGGTGTACCTTAGATTTATCTAACATGCTAAGGGAGTTAGGGAGGGCTTCTCCCCCGCCCCCAACTCCCCCCGGGAGGGGCTTGGCAGCTACTAGATTGTCACCTTGAGACCTGAAGGGGTGGGGGTGGGGGGTCACATCTTGGATGCAGGAAGACACTCCTTAGAGCCTGGGGACAGCCTGGTCCCAGGGGAACCCTGCTGTCTTGCAGTTCCATGCTATGGACACGCTGCACAAGAACATCTACGACATCTCCAAGGCCATCTCGGCCCTCGTGCCCCAGGGTGGGCCAGTGCTCTGCCGCGATGAGATGGAGGAGTGGTCCGCATCAGAAGCCAACCTTTTTGAGGAAGCTCTGGAAAAATATGGGAAAGATTTCACCGACATTCAACAAGATTTTGTAAGTGCTTAAGCAGGTTGGGGGAGTGGCTATCAGGCCCCATCTCTCAATGGCCAGGCCTCTGCCCTCTCAGTCCAGGGATGGTGTGGCTAGCAGTGAACATTGGGCAGGCACAGCAGCTCACTGGAGCTAGGATACTGCTGTGGAGGAGGTTCTCTTGGAAGCATCCTCAAGACTTAACAGTTGCCCAAACTTGTTTTTGGTTTTGTTGTTGTTGTTGTTGTTCTTAAGCTGAACCTCACTCCTGTGTGCAGTTCTAGCAAGTCTTCAGGGTCTTTAATGTGGGAGAGCTGAGTTCTCAGAGGTCCCCCCACCCATACCCCACACCCCAAAAAAACTTCCCAAAAGACTGAATAGTGTTAAACTTGACTAAAAGCCTACAGGCACTCTGGAGTGCATATCTGTTATCTGTATGAGGTGAGGTAGCTGGGCCACCTTCATACAGCCTTGAGGAGGTGGCGTTTCTAGGATCCAGGGTGTAGTAAGCGGACTGTATGGACACTAAGTGGACTCCAATGGACATTGGAGCGCTATGAAAATAGCAAGACTGACTGAGCATGGTGAAACGTGCCTGTAATCCTAGCACTGAGAAGGCTGAGGCAGGAGGATCCAGCCTGGGAAACTGCTACAAACAAACAAGTCAGCTCATTAGCAAACCGGAACCAGGGTGGCAGAGCTGGGAGCATGCAGAGTGCTGATGTAGGCTGGAGGCCTGAAGGGGTGGACCTGGCGGGGGCTCGGGTGCTGGTCACTCCCAGGGCCACAGTACCCACAGCTCAACGACCTGGGGTGCAACTGGATTAAAAAAATACCAACCAAATGACGTGAGCAGAGCCTCTTAGATGAAAGTAGCACTAGGAAGACAGTGATGAGAACTGAGCTGGCAGCTCTGGAGAGTCTCTGTGCTTCTAGACATGGTTCAACAGGTAAACTGAGTCTGTCGGACTCTGGAGAGAAGCTTGCCGGAGAGCAAGGCTGACTGGGCGAGAGGATCGAGTGAACCAGGCACAGAAACAGGGCTCTACCGAACACAGGCAGACTCACCTTTGCATAGCTCATGCCACTCAACACTTCATGAGTCTGCTCACAGGAAATTGTTCGTAGATAAAGCTCAAAGATCTAAAGAGACAATGTTTGCAGGTGACATTTAACCAGCACACAGCCTTTAAAGACTGAAGTTGCCAGCCTTGGTGTGTAGCTCAGTGGGAGAACGCATCCCTTGTATGTAGGACACCCTGGTTCTGATCCCTGCCACTGCCAACAGACCGACCAAACAGTAACTCAGGGGAGAAGACGAAACTTGAGTGATGTAGCTGGTGGCCCAGGGAGCACTGGAAGGAGGCACAGGGTTAGGGGCTTGTAGCTGTGTGCTGAAAGAGAGAAACCTTAGGTGCTTGACACTGGAAAGAAACACATAACGGGAAGGACAAAGAACATGGAAAAGTCGCCCTGGAGCTCAGTAACCCAGAGAAGCGGGAGGTTTGGCGTTCCAGCCAAGGAGTTAAGAATGTGGGCCGTGGGGAGGCCTCTCATTCAAGCCCCTGAGAATGGGTGATTCCAACAAATTCACCCCTCTCTGGTTCTGGAAGCTGAGAAGTCCTGGTTGAGGGACTTGAGCCGATCTTGTCCATACATCTCTGATTCTTGGTAAGAACAGAACCAAGTTATGGTCATCTCCTTCCAGGCATAATGGTAATTGTTTTAGCTTGGATTTTCAGGGAAGAGCAAGGTCAACCAGATACCTGCTATGGTCTTGCTGTGTTTAATGAACACTGGGGGCGGGGTGCCGTTAGTGGGAGACCTGATGTGATACCCAGCACTGCCTCTGCCACTCTTCTCCTTCGCCTGTGTGGGCAGCAGCCCTGTTCTGCCACCCATCGTGTTGCCTTGTCCCCGCAGCTCCCATGGAAGTCGCTCACCAGCATCATTGAGTATTACTACATGTGGAAGACCACCGACAGATACGTCCAGCAGGTAGACCATCCACTCTCGCACCACGCTATCCGTCCTCTCCAATCCCCACATAGCCACATTACATTTGTTCATACTTTCCCAGCGGCCTCCCCTTAAGCCCTAGAGCAAAGAGGAAGGAGCTGGGGTCACTAGAGGACTCACAGACTGGGAGGAAGGGACATTCCTCACCCTTAGCCAGCCTGGTACCCCCACTTCCTGGGCCTAGGTTGGCCAGGGAGGGCCATGCAAGTTTTCCCTAAGGATGCCAGTGATGGAGAAACAAATGGTGACCCCTCCCTGTGGCCTCCCAGCTTCCCTGGCCAGCCTGGTGACCTCCCTCACCCTCTGTTTTGTTTAAAGAAACGCTTGAAAGCAGCTGAAGCTGAGAGCAAGTTAAAGCAGGTTTATATTCCCAACTAGTAAGTCCTATTTCATGTTCCTGGGGCGGGTCAGGGTGGGCGGTGGGTGTAGGACTCCAGGTTTGGCAGCCTCCAGAGTTGAGCTGAAGAACCTCTGCCACCCTTCTCATGAGCTTGCTCCACTGGGGAGGAGGGATCAGGATTTAAGCTTTTTTGGCTCAGGAGTTAATCTGGGTTTAGTGCTAAGCATTTTGGGCTATGGCAGCTGAAACACAGTGGACAGAGGAACAGGGATGTCTGTGGGGATCCAGACACCCCAGGGCACCTGTGACTGATCCCTCTCCTCCATCAGTAACAAGCCCAACCCAAACCAGATCAGCGCCAGCAGTGTCAAGGCCACTGTAGTGAATGGCACAGGGACACCAGGCCAGAGCCCCGGGGCCGGTCGGGCCTGCGAGAGCTGTTACAGTAAGTGCTGTCCCGGCTGGCACCCACCCTGGGCAGCAGGGGCCACGGGAATGGATGCTACTGTGTGGCCCCTGAAGGCTCCTGCGCCCAAACCTGGAATGACTCACCATAGTGGGGCTGCAGTGGTGGTGGTGGTGGCGGCGGGGGGTGGGATGGGGTAGTTTGGAAGAGTTCCTCAGGAGTATGAGGTTGGCCTCCTTTGGTCCTGAGCCAGGAGTTGGGGTGGCTGTGGTGGCGGTGGGGACACTGTGGGATGCTCTCTGCACCGTTGGTCCTGCTTAAGAATCCGTCTATTTCCAACTTTGTTGTCCGTAGCCACACAGTCTTACCAGTGGTATTCTTGGGGTCCCCCTAACATGCAGTGTCGCCTCTGCGCATCTTGTTGGACATATTGGAAGAAATATGGTGGCTTGAAAATGCCAACCCGGTTAGATGGAGAGAGGCCGGGACCAAACCGCAATAACATGGTAAGTGGGACACACCATACTGATCTGCCACCTGCTGCATGTCAGCCTCGGGTCCTTGGCTTCCAGTCACAGTGCTATATTGGGGCACCGTGCCCCATTCCACAGAGTCCCCATGGCATCCCAGCTCGGAGCAGTGGGAGCCCCAAGTTTGCCATGAAGACAAGGCAGGCCTTCTACCTGCATACTACCAAGTTGACACGCATTGCCCGGCGCTTGTGCCGTGAGATCCTACGCCCATGGCATGCTGCCCGCCACCCCTACATGCCCATCAACAGCGCAGCAATCAAGGCTGAATGTGAGTCTTCCCCTGTTCTCTTTCTTGGGCCTAGCAGGAGCCACACTCAGGCAGAGTGTCCAGGTTGGGGTACAGGTTCTTGGGGAACATGGTTCTTCACCGTACCTTGTCCTGTCCTTGTACAGGCACAGCACGGCTGCCCGAAGCCTCCCAGAGCCCACTGGTGCTGAAGCAGGTAGTACGGAAGCCCCTGGAGGCCGTGCTCCGGTATCTTGGTAAGCTCAACGGCTGACTTAGGTTTCTGGCTTTGCTCCTCGCACCCCATCTAGGGTCACTGAGTGGTCACCCGGCTTACACTAGGCGGGCGTGCCCGGCTCAGGAGCACCCACAGAGAGCTGTGCTCGTCCTGTCCTCCAGGTCCTGGGTCCCAGAGCCTCTGGCTTTAACCTTCCTGCCATACTCTGTGTCCTGACTAAAAGTTTCTGTTTGAGACAGGGTCTTTCTTTGTACCTAGCCCTGGCTATCCTGGAACTATGTAGACCAGGCTGGCCTCAAACCCGAGATCCTCCTGCCTCTTCCTCCAAAGCGCTGGGATTAAAGGCGTGCACCACCACTGACTTCTGACTCGGGTTTATACCAGGCAGAACCCTACCAACAGAGCCCGGGCTCAGTGGACACCTGCTGCTGCAAGGGGGTCTCTCCCTAACATAAGGCAGCATTGGAGGCTTTCTGGGAGCCCCTGTTGTCAAGGTGCTGGTCTGGCTGGCAGCCTTGCAGGGATAGCTCCTTGCTTGTGTTTGTTTGTGGACTGTTGACTTCTCGGCAGTGCCCCTGGCCATTTAGGAGTGACACATCATAGGAGGCTGTGGCAGACACTTGGGGTCACTTGTTTGTAGGGTTTGAGTGGACTTGAGTCAGTCTGCCAGCATGGAGTGAACAGTCCTTCTAGAAAGGACATTCCAGAACCATAAGCTAAGTGTGTTCATTGCAGACACAAGTGCCTGGCTTTGCTCCCTGGGTCCTAGGCCCCAGGACTAGCCTCACCCAGGAGGGTGTGGTCAGTGCCAGGGCCTGCCTTCTGTGGGGTGGGTCCTTGCTTGGGCCAGCCAGGCTGCTCAATGTCTGGCCAGTAGCCAGTCTTCTGCCATCAGACCCGGTGGCCTGGATGTGGAGGCTGTCTGATGGAACTCGTGTGTTTATGGGCAGTGTCTGGATCTTGTAAGCTCTTGGCACTTACACAGCTATCCTGTAGCTAGCCTAGCAGTGGGCTAGGCTCTACTTGGCTGCCGCCCTTCCTGAAGATATCCTAGATAGCCTTCCTGCTAAGGGTGCTTTGATCCCTGGTTTCAGTGAGCTCTGGTAACATAGGGCTGCTTCCTTCTGGCCTAATCAATGGGGCTGTAGGGTAGGAACGTATTGTTACTGCATGGACCCTCCTGTACTGCGTTTCTGAACCACACCCTTACCCTTTCATTTCCACAGAGACCCATCCCCGCCCGCCTAAGCCCGACCCCGTGAAGAGTTCATCCAGTGTGCTCAGCAGTCTGACCCCTGCCAAGTCAGCCCCTGTCATCAACAACGGCTCCCCTACCATCCTGGGCAAGAGGAGCTACGAGCAGCACAATGGGGTAGATGGTGAGTCTGAGCTTAAGGACTGGCCCTGTGAAGAGGCCAAGCCAGGCCTTCTGGGAGCTGCAGGGCTGGCCCTTGAAGGAAGCCAGGCCTCCTGAGGGCCATGGGACTAGGGCTAGCCCTGGAGCTCCACGTGACTCTTATTCAACCGGCTGTCTTAGTTGATGTTTTCTCTCCCTCTCTCTCCTGTTCCTGGGCACTGCCAGGCAACATGAAGAAGCGCCTCTTGATGCCCAGTAGGGGTAAGGCCTGGGGCGGCCGCTGGCGGGGTGCTGTGGCCTAGTCCTGTCGTGATGCCTGTGTGTACTGTCTGCTAGCAGACTGGGCGGTTCAGGGCACGTATAGGGGCAGTCCACACAGACCCAGGCCACAGCCCATACTTCCGTGCCCCTGTAGACTTGTCTCTTGGTAGAGGACCCATGAACCCTGGGTCTCTGGCCATGGCCTGTCTTGGCCTGAGCCGTGGATGGACTGTCCTTGCACGAGGCCCCTGGTGCCCCCACTGCTATTGCGCTGTGACTGCTCGCATGCCTTCAGCCTTGCTTGTAGGGCCGCTAGTGCTACCTGCAATTTTTGTGTGCCCTGCCTGATGGGACTGTAGGGATGGGTTGGTGGCTGAGCTTACATACGGCCCTTGTGTCTGCTGAGGATCAGCTGGAGTCTGCTGATGGGGTAAGGGTTGTGGGGCACAAGCCTGCTCTGGCTGTGAGGGACAGCACCAAGTCTCGATGTCAGTGTGGGAAACAGCAGCCAGCCAGCATGGCCCTGCTCAGGCCCCTCCCCACCTGTCAAGACTCGAGCCCAGGAGGCAGCAGTGGGCAGCGATTGTCTAACTGTACCTTATTCCCTCAGGACACTCCCTCTCAAGGTTGCTTTGGAAGCTTGCCAGCTGTCAGGTACCCTAGCAGCCATATCCCTTTTGTGTGGCTATGGGACTGGCCATGTTATCTACACCTCAGTCCAGGGGCCCAGGCATGGCCTTCCCAGACCTTCTGGAATAGTTCTATAAAGAACTATTCATTTCCACTGAATTTTTTCAAAGTCTATCCTGCAGACCTGAGGTGTGTCCTGCAATGAGTACCCAACCAGGATGTAGTGGGAACTCATTGGCCCTGTGAGTGGTCTAGGCAGCTCCCGTGTCAGAGGGTCTAGCCACAAGAGAAGTGGCTGTCCTGAAATTGTAAAATTAGGCCTCAGTACTGGAACTAGCCTAGGAGCCATAGGCTGGCTAGCTAGAGACAGCCTTAACCTTAGTGGTGCGCCTCAGGCCTGGGCCTTGCATAAATAAGCAGGGCAGGTGGAAACTCTGGACAAGGCACTAGCCCCTGGCACCCAAGGTTCTTAACTCACTAACCCTTGCCCCATACTGCCTGCTGCTCTGCCCTGTGGCTTAGCTGCCCGTGCATGCAGCTCACTCTTAACTCTAGTGTGTATCTTCTCTCTCTGCCGCCTCCTCACTCTGGCAGGCACTTACCTGGGTAAGTAGCTCTTGTGATAGGGCTTTGTGTGGGCACAAGGTTGGGGTCCCAGTAGGTACTGTGAGCAGGCTGTCCCCGAGAGCCAAATGAGCTGCTAGAGAAAGGCTGGATCCAGGATTCTGGAAAAGGGCAGACTGCAGGTAGAGAGCATGGGGCAGGCTGTTGCTTCGTAGAGACAGGCTAGTCTGTAAATCCACATTTGGGAGACTGAAGCTGGGAGGATCTTGGGTTCCAGGTAGCTGGGATACATGTTTAGACCCTGTCTCAAAATATTTCTTTTAAGGGTTTGGTAACTGGCGGATTGTCATGGGGTCCATCCAGTGGCACTAGCCAGGCATGGTAGAGGAGTCCTGTCTTGTTCCCTGCTTGGGGCCAGGCCATCCAGAGACCTGTTTGGCACACGCGCTTACCCATGGCAGATCTGTGATGCAGTGCTTCCAGCTGTGGACCACAGCTGGCACTCCTGCTGCGGTGGGATGCCAGGGCCTAGGCTTTGCCTCTCAGCCTCATTCCAGTGACATCTCAGTTTCTCCTTAGGCCCTCAGCCTACAAGCATGCTGTTGTCATCAGAGATCTGTTTCCTACCTAGCGTCTGCTGTTTGCATTCTGAGCAAGCAGCAGACGATTGCTGCCCTAAGCAGCCATAGGGAGGATGAGGCACACACGGCCCTGCAGCTGTGCACTTGACGCACACCTTAGCCTGGCGTCAGACCCGGGCCCCAGACTGCCAGACTGCCAAATCTTCTGCTGGCCAGGGTATAGGTGGCCCTCAGGGTCGGCAGGGCTATGAGTGAGACCACCTGAGCTAGCTGAGGACATCTTACAGGCAGGCCCCTTGGGTGTGGGCTTTGGTTGGAGGGGTTGCCTCAGGAGGTCCATCCCCCACCTCCACCTTTGTGGCCTGGCCTTAGAAGCACTGGCAGTCAGTGTGGATGCATAGCATGCTCCCCTGCTCTGGCCTCACTTTGTGTTCTCTTTCATCAGGTCTGGCAAACCATGGACAGACCAGGCACATGGTAAGAATGGGTGACTAGGGAATTGGCATGCTTCTGTGTACGCACACACATGCTTCTGTGTACGCACACACATGCTTCTGTGTTCGCACACACATGCTTCTGTGTTTGCACACACATGCTTCTGTGTTCGCACACACATGCTTCTGTGTTCGCACACACATGCTTCTGTGTTCGCACACATCCCTCAAGGTGTTGGGGAAGTGGCCCAGGTAGCTCTCGCTCCTCACCATGTGCCATGCAGAGAGCATCTGGGAGCCCTGGCCAGATCTAACAGGTAGCGTAGACCCAGTGCATTCAGGTCTCTACAGCCCTCCAGGGCTCCCTACCTGGGCTGTAAGTTAGCTGTGGAGCCTTGAGACCTGGCTGCCCAGGAGGTTAGGGTCTCGGGCTGAGGGTTATAAGGTAAGGTCAGGGTACTGTCTTCCTGTGTCCATACCTCTTGTTCACCACAGGGACCAAGTCGGAATCTCCTGCTCAATGGGAAGTCCTACCCCACCAAAGTGCGCCTAATCCGTGGTGGCTCCCTGCCTCCAGTCAAGCGGCGGCGAATGAACTGGATCGACGCCCCAGATGATGTATTTTACATGGCCACCGAAGAGACCAGGTTGGAGCCTTTTCTGGGAAAGGACGGGATATGAGAGTCTTCAGCTACCACCCTCTGATTTGTACTGGCTTACCTCTTCCCACAGGAAAATCCGAAAGCTGCTCTCATCCTCAGAAACCAAGCGTGCTGCCCGCCGGCCCTACAAACCCATTGCCCTGCGCCAGAGCCAGGCCCTGCCGCTGCGGCCACCCCCACCTGCACCAGTCAATGATGAGCCCATTGTTATTGAGGACTAGGCGGTCACCCACACCGTGGCCTGCCTGGGCCCCTCCATCAGCCCCAGAGTATCCAGTGAGGCCTGCAGAGGCCAAGCGGCCTCCCTCCCCCACCAGACTGCTGCCCACCCCACCCTCTGTTTCCGTAGTGCCCCAACTCCCGCCCTCACATGCAGAGAAACTGCTCCTCTGGTGGACATGTGGGGAAGAAGTGTGGTCTAACTTATTCCGAGACACCGAGGAGGAGTCTTTTTTAGCTTTGTGTTTACTTTCTGGCTGGAGCAGAGCTGAGGAGCGCCCTGGGCCGTGTGCTGCAGGGCTTCTCACCCGGGGTGGGCTCTAAGGTTTTGTTGTGTTCTGTTGAAGGTGCCATTTTAAATTTTATTTTTATTACTTTTTTGTAGATGAACTTGAGCTCTGTAACTTACACCTGGATGTTAGGATTGGTGCAGCAGCCAGCAGCGGCCAAGCTGCCTGCAGGGTTGGTCCCCTGTCTTTTCAAGTAATTTTCATATTAAACAAAAACAAAGAAAAAAATCTCATAAAAAGGAAAACCCCACCAAGCCCTTCTGCGTCTTTTGTTCCCAGTCCCTCTCCTGGTTTAGTTAGGGCCATGAACCTAGGCTGCTCCAATACCCAGAATACCCAGGGCATCCCTTGGCAGAAAGATGGGCAGTAGCCATAGCTAGGGTCAGCTTAGCGCTGGGGGTCTTACTCAGGCTGGCAGAGAATATCACTCTGAGACCTATTCCTGTAGGCCTTTGGTCAAGGGCCTGCTGCCCTTCCAAGGGGGACTGGGCACAGAGGATGCCTTGTGCAGAAACAGTGTCTCACGTGCCACACTGAGAGCTGACCCTACCTGAGGCCCCACAACTTTTTTCTACCAGGGTTTTCTACCTGGGTCAGCTTGGCACAGAAGCTTAAGGTCCAGGGCCCACCCCCTGTGCCCAGCAGATCCCTTGCCCCAGCTGTCGGGCTTTCTGTGCTAAGCTGTGCTGCCCTGGCAGGTGTGCTTTTCTCAAGAATTTGCTCATATTTCTGCTCAGAAATCCTATCTCTGCCTGCGCTTAGCCTCGCAGGCCCAGAGACAGGTGCGGGCCTGGCCAGCTACGGGAGGGAGAGAGGAGGTCTGGCTCTGCAGGCCATCGCCCCTCAGGCTGCTGCAGCCTCAGCTGGCCAAGAGGAGGCTCAGACCCTTTCTGGGAACAGTGGAGTCTTTTGGCCCCTGCCTCCTGGCCCCCCTTGCCCTCCTCAGGCGCCTGTGATGTGTAGAAATCGCAGTCGGGATTAAAATAGAAACCATTTATGTTCCCACTTGAGATACAGATAAGGGGTATCTCAGCTTCCCTGAGCTTGTGATGGGGCTTATCGGGGTGACAGGCCAGGTGTCCGGGACAGTGCTGTGACATATACCCTACTCACGTCCCCAGGGTCATTGGGCTTCTCCCGGTTGCTCTGGCCTCTACCTTGTCCTCCACTACTCTCTTCAAGGGCCTCCTGTGAGTCCTTTTCCCATCGGGAGTCTGGGGAGCATGGCTCCATCGAGGTCCAGACGAAGCCCCTTCTGGCCTAGTTCCCTCAGCTTTCCACAGACACAGGTCTCTTTTTTACTGACATTCCTAAGTGGGCTCCAGTGCCCACTATAGAAACAGGGCCAAGACTATTGGACATGAAAGCCAAGGTGAAGAACGGGAATTAGACATAGGCTGGTGGTTCATGGGCCCAGGAAAGTAATCTACACTATCCTGAAGCCTTTTAATGAGAAAAACAGGTAGGACCCATTCTACAATGGTCAGGCAGTGACCCGAGAGACTGGTGCTGACTTGACGACCTGGACGTAGCTCAGAGCCTCCATTCCAGGCCTTACCATTCCTGGCCATAGGTTCCCACGGTAGATCTGTGACCCTGCCCTGGATGACAGGACACGTGAAGATAGAATTCCACTGTATTTCTTATCTTGTTGGGGCCCTAGAGAAGAGAGCTGCTGACCTGCTCCACACCACACCATCTACCAGGACACAAATGAGTCCATCCTAGCTGAGAAAGGAGGGACCCTGTCCCAAAAGGCACTGTGGAAGCCTCTACCTACCTCTTCCCTTGGCTGGTGTGTGTCCAGAGGTGCCTTTCTGTGCCTGCCCATGCGATCCTGTTACAGCCTCAGGTGTGGAGGTCAAGGTTACTGTTTGTCATTGGCCCGTGTGCCTTCCTGCCAGGCTCACAACAGCCCCATAGCCCTCCTTCATCATCCAGGGACCCAGCAGAGGAGGTAGGACAGAAGCAGCAATTAGGAACTCTTACCCGGCCCTCTCCATCCCCTTCTCGCCCTGGGCATCCAGCCAGGATTGCCCCGGGAGGGGGCCTACTCCTATCCACTCTCATTGTGGCCGGGCACCCTTGAGGCCTTTTTAGAAGACTAGCTGTGCTTAGCCCAGTCAGCCCTGTCTTTCACGGCAGATATTAGCGGTGGAGTGGTCAAGCAGGCTGGTACCTAGAGGTCCACAGGACTCCTAAATGGGAAGCTGGAGGGGGCGCAGTAATGGATGCTTGGGTTGGAAGTCAGGACACCTATACATTCAGCCTGAACAGGAACCTGGCTGTGAGCGAAGGGTCTGTCCAGGAAGGCTTCCTTGCCTGCCTCTCACCTTGGCTGGCATGTGTCCACAGGTGCCAGGGGGAGCTGGTCTGGCTGGTCAGTCAGGCTTGGAGGGGGTGGCACGTTTCTGGGCTGTTGTCACCATGGAAATGGCAGTTACTGCAGGATATGTGTACAAAGGAAGGCCACCACATGGAGCTATAAGAGTAGGCCAGGGATTACCAACATGCCTGGTACCTGGGACCACTTGGCTCCCAGTCCATGGGCTGGACACAGAAATGAAATGTGGGTCTCCAGCACGGCAGTGAGGAAAGTGTGGGAGGGGTTTCTCTGGAGTCAGCTGTCCATACTGGGCAGGGTCATCAGGGTTTGAGACTTGTAGAGTGTTTGTTCCCCAGGCCCAAGGCTCAGGTTGGGTCAAGAGGCTCAGAGAGAGGCCTGTAGGTCCATGGGAGTCAGAAAGTAAGGAGGGTGGGACGGCAAGCAAGCCCTTAGTGGGAAGGAAACTGGAAGGGGACTATTCTGAGGACAAGCAGGATTTCTGGCTCTGCTGCTCTACAGAATGCTTTGGGGCCAGCATTGTGGGAGTCAGAGACTCTTAGTCTGAGGAAGAGCAGCAGCAACCTCACAGAAGGGGGTATTAGCCCACAACACTTGCCGCGGAGGAAATTCGCAGGTACCCCATTCCTCCAAGGATAAAAGTGCCTTAGAGGCAAGTGCACCTGCGGCCCCGTCAGAGCCTGCTCTGGCTGACGCCACCCCGCCCCCACTCATCCCAGTGGTTTCTTAAGCTGTTTTTGGAAGTGGTGGCGCTTACAAGTGAGCCTCGCCCGCCCCTCCTTCAGCACCACAGACAGGACCGCGGCGCCCCGCCCGGAATCCGATGCTTCGTGCTTCTGTGCTGCGAGACCGTTGCTATAGAAACGAGGCAACAAAGGGAGGCGGCGCCGGGAGGCGCGAGGGGCGGGGGCGCGTCCCGCGGGCTTCTCGTGCCCCCTTCTACCACGAGCAGGCCCGGACCTCGAGACCTAAAGCTGGGGATCCCAAGTCCGTTCTACAGCTAGAGATCACTATGTGGCCATGGAATCCTCGGGCGATCCCTGTGGACGCCACCTCACTCCGGGGTAGGGGGCGCTAGGCCGGGCCCTTCCGACCCTGGCAGGTGCGCCCCGCCTGCAGCGCGCCCAGCTGCTGGCGTCTAGGGGGCGGGCTCCAGAGGCCCCGCCCAGGTCTCGGAGCCAATCGACGTCCGGGGGCGGGCGGGGCAGGCGCGGGCGGCGGCACAGAGACGAGCGCGGGTGGAGGGCGCGGACCGACCGAGCGCACCGACCATGGCCTCCAAGTGTCCCAAGTGTGACAAGACCGTATACTTCGGTGAGTATCCACCCGCCGTCCGCCTTCGCCTCCAGGCTCCTGGCTGAGAGCCACACCCCGGAATGTACACGGATGGGGTGCGCAGCCACCGTCTTGGGATGCGCGATCCGATCGGTAGCTAAGCTCGCCACGCTGTTTTCGCGGGTGCGGCCCGAGGCTCGAAGGTAGTGCTACGCGGGGCGAGGGATACCATCTGGGATTCTGGAGAAGCGGGTGGCGTCGGGTGGGTTCCGAAGCGCTCGGTAGGCACTGGTCTAGGTACGCAAAGTCCTGGTCGGCCGGGGCCAGGAGCGCCCTCCTGGCCACCCGCATGTTCAGCTTATCGCCCTTCTTCAGGGACGCTCTTCGGGGCGGGATCCAATGAGGTCCGACGCCCGAGACTGGTCCGTTGAGATCCCCTGGTTTCCGGCATCTCTTCACCTTATGGCTGCTTCCCAGCCTGCACATGGGCCCACTAGTGTGACCCATAGTAGTGAGTGACCCCAGTGCTCACTTCGACCTCTGCCCAGGCCGTTGGGCCAGGTCTGGGATTTCGGATTCAGTCCAAGCGGGGGCGACCTTGGCTTCTGCCTCTTACATGCCCCAGCTTGCTCCTTTTCTTGGCCATTTGCCTCTGCAGTTTCACCCGGGGTGGGGCATGGTGACACGTATTTCTCCATGAGCTTGAGAGTGCACTGGGTGACTAGGACCCTGGCCTCTTGGAGGTCAAGGCCATCTGGGAAGGAAGCTATGGTATGCAGGAATTGGTTCCTGCTAAGGTAGCCCCTGAAGGCAATCACCTTTATCAAGCATCCCCTGGTTCCTGATCTGCTAACCTCCTGGGGCTGTGTTCCTAGCTGAGCAACTTTGCCAGAGTAGCAGTATAGCTGCCACTGAAAAATAGACTCAGGGCCAGAATAGAGGAAGACAGGGACATGAAAGGACAGGGACTCTTATGCTCTTCCCCAAACAGCAGTGTCCAGGTCAGTGAACTTCAGATGACGGGAGGAGAGGAGAGGCCACTTTTGTTTGTTCCCAGAGTGGAGGGACCGGATTTGGCTTGGAGTTGCTCTGGGTGGCCTGGAGCCAGGGGTTTCCTGTTGCCTCCTGGAGGGGACAGATTGCCTGATTTCAGCCCTTTTCCTACAGAGAGATGTTTAACAAGCCCCCGAGTGAAGACGGTCTTCAGGGCCTCTCTGTATGACTTTGCTCCAGACCAGGCCAGCTCTGGACTCTCTGGGGCCTTGGCCAACAGGGCACCCGGAAAAAGCACTCTGCCTGCTTGGGCGCCTCTGGCTCTCAGCAGAAAACAAAGGCTCCTCAGAGTCGGCTGGCTTCTGTTCTGTGGGAAGGCGATGGGGGTCCAGAATAATGCCCTCTCTGCCCAGCTAGGCTGTGCCCTGGCAGTCCACTTCTGAGTAAACGCTAGGTCCAAGGGACCCCAGGGTGCTGTGAGTCCGATTTTTCTTCCAGAACACATGGCCAAGTAGGGAGACCATTCCCTTCCAAGCTATTAGACCTAATCAATGCTGTATTCCCAATTTGGGTCTGTAATGGGGCCATCGACCCAACCAGTGGGTCTGAGGGTCAGCTCCCTGCCCCATACATGGCCCACATCCCAGAGCTGGCCAGAACATAGTGGTTTTGGCAGCCTTGAGCTGCAGCTGCCACAGCCACTGATGACCATCCCAACAATCTTATCACTGTCCCAAGAAAGAATGCCAGGCATGGGAGCCAAGCCTGCTTGCCATCCAGGTAGCTCCTGCCTGTTCTGGCTCACCTGTGTCTTAGGAAAGGAAACTAAACAGTACTGTCCCAGGACAAGGGTCGGGTGGGGGGTTCCTGGGGAACACCTGCCCGTGTCCAGCAAGTTAGGGCTGCGGAGAGCCAGACTTAGCCACATGGAGGATCCAGGCTTGCTGCCCAGCGGCAGCACTTCCCAGCAGGGGGAGGGGTCTCTCACAGTAGGCTGTGCTCCCTGGCGTTTGCCAAGGTTGTCCAGAGGAGGCATGGCCCCAGAGGGACCAGTGGGCCGCTCTTGAGAAAGGAAGGCTGGAGAGCTGGCTGTTTCTGTTATCCTCTGAGTGGAGTGCCAGAGCCAAGCAAGCATAAACACCCCTCCCTCCTCCCCCGCCACTCTGGCCTGGCCCCTTCCCTTTGGAATTCCGGCTCTGCTTGCTCTCAGCTCAGGCCCTTCTTCCTGCCCACTTCTCCACCCTTTTCCTGCCTTACTCCCTTGGGGAGGCCCAGGCTTCCGTCCATTGGGATGTGGCTCGGCAGTCATTGCCCTGGCGGTTGCGGGGTGGGGTCCACAGCCCTCAGCTGCTCATCACAAACCTTTGGCGCCAAACTGGCAGCTGGAGGCAGTGGGTTGGGTGGAGTGAGGTCTCAGGGCTTAGGACGAGGAAACCAAATAGGGATCTTTCCTGGTGGTCCCGCGGCAGCCAGGACTGGTGTTCCCTCACCTGGTGCTGAAAATCAAGGGCTTTTCTCTTGGCCTCGGGGACTCTGCCTGGCTCTGTGGGGAGGGGGAGAGGTGTGAGGAGACGCACCATGAGGGTGAGGTTTTGAGGAGCAAGGTATAATAAATAGGTGCAGAGAGCAAGACACTGAGGGGTTAAACCAGGTGCACAGCCTGAGACCACTTTTTCGGGATGAGCAAGGACAAAGGGCTCCAGGATGGCTGAGGGAGTCTCTGTAAACAGTAGCCTAATCTCGGAGTCACCATGGGCGGGGTGGGAGTGGAGCTTGATGTCTGCCAGGGGATGTAAAATGCAAGGGTGTGGGACCTGGAACCTTCTGGACTGCAAGAAGAGGAGGAACAGGCACGATGCTTTGACCTCCTCCTCCTCTTCCTCTCTACAGCTGAGAAGGTGAGCTCCCTGGGCAAGGACTGGCACAAGTTCTGTCTCAAGTGTGAGCGCTGCAACAAGACACTGACCCCCGGCGGCCATGCTGAGCATGATGGGAAGCCCTTCTGCCACAAGCCCTGCTATGCCACGCTGTTTGGACCCAAAGGTAAAGTAAGCAGGGTCCCAGCCAAGCAGTGGTGGAGCACTCCTTAATCCCACCCAGCACTTGGGAGGCAGAGGCAGGGGGATTTCTGAGTTCAAGGCCAGAGTGAGTTCCAGGACAGCCATGGCTGCACAGAGAAGCCCTGTCTCGAAAAACAAAAACAAACAAACAAACAAACAAAGTGAGCAGGGTCCTAGCCAGGCCTCAGACCTGGGACAGCCCCTGTGTATGCTGGAGCCTCAGACCTGGGACAGCTCCTGTGTATGTTGGGGCTTGGTCTGCTCTTTCCTTCCCTGTGCCCTTCCTATCCTGAAAGCCAAGAAGCAACTTTGGGAGAAGCTCTGTGTGAGATGGGTGGGGTCAGGGCCTCTAGCCATTAATCTCCTGGCATACCCATCATCTACAGGCGTGAACATCGGGGGCGCTGGCTCCTACATCTACGAGAAGCCTCAGACCGAGGCCCCTCAGGTCACTGGCCCCATCGAGGTCCCTGTGGTGAGAACTGAGGAGCGAAAGACCAGCGGCCCCCCCAAGGGTCCCAGCAAAGGTGGGGACGGGCTCTGGGTGGGAGTTGGATATGGGTAACCAAGGTCCACCCTGACCCAGTTTCACCCCTTCAGCCTCTAGTGTCACCACATTCACTGGGGAGCCCAACATGTGTCCTCGATGCAACAAGAGAGTGTACTTCGGTAAGTGACTCCCTACCCCGCTGACTCAAGGGACGTACATCCAAGGGACATCGTGCCTCTGCCTTGGGGTTACCACCAACCACCCTTCTCCTCCCTCCCAGCTGAGAAGGTGACCTCTCTGGGCAAGGACTGGCACCGGCCCTGCCTGCGCTGTGAGCGCTGCTCCAAGACCCTGACCCCAGGCGGGCATGCTGAGGTAAGGGGTGCACTTGGGACGTAGGAGGGGACAGGGAAGAAGAGCACTCAGGAGTAAGGATTCGGGAATTCTGCCACTCCCTGATCTGGGGTTGCCCTAGGCTAGATGTACTGCCTCTGGCCACTAGAGGGCAGATTCTGCAGATACTCCCTGGGGCTCTGCTATTCCTGTCAGAGTGAGTGGGCCTGTACATGACCTTTGAAGCCTCTGAGTCCTCAGGGAGCTGACTAGCACATCATGAAGGTCTTGGCCTGTTTGGGGAGGTAAAGGAAGGGAGGGGGTCTGTGCTCAGCTCCTCTCCCTCCACTGCCCACAGCACGATGGCCAGCCCTACTGCCACAAGCCTTGCTATGGAATACTCTTTGGACCCAAAGGTGAGTAGAGTCCCGGTGGAGGAGGTGAGGACCTCTTTCCCTCCCCAGATCCCTGTTCGTTCCCGCTCAGCCACGCCGGGCACTTTTCTCCGCAGGAGTGAATACTGGTGCTGTGGGCAGCTATATCTACGACAAGGACCCGGAAGGCACAGTTCAGCCCTAGATCTGCAGATGCTGTCCTCGGGGTCCCCCTGTTTGACCCGGAGGCAAAGTGGCCTGTTGCCTAGTCCTGCCTCAGCGTGTCTCGCCTGCAAATCCGGGACCTAAGTGGTGGAGGAGAAAGCCTGGATAGTCCCAGAGCTTCAGCCCCCTTTGTCACCTTGGCGTGTCCCGTGCTGCCCACCGTTTACTTCCTGTCTGTGTGCCTCCGTAGCCCCATGGGTCCTGTGTTCCTGTGTCCCTGATAGCTCTCCAAGGTGACTGTCCTATGATATATCCCTTTGCCCACACCTGCCCACCAGTATTATTTATGCTCTGCTTGCCGGTGATGGCCGTGAGCTCACAGCATTCCCAGGGTGATGGCTGGCGCCCTTGCGAGGAGCCCTCTGCTGGTTCCACACTACTCCCTACCTACCCTCACATGGTTCATGGCTATGGAGACTTTTGCTGTCAATAAATAGTTTGGTTTGAGGATTGCAAGACCCAGTGTCGTGTGTGTGTGTGTGTGTGTGTGTGTGTGTGTGTGTGTGTGTGTGTGTGTGTGTTGCATATAAACACAAGACCGTACCCCTTTCTCCACAGACATCCCCTTGTATCCATGGGCCCAGTATTGGTAGGGATGTAGTCCAAAGACATTTCTGAACTGGGGAGGCTGACAGGCATCAGTGCCAACGGTGAAGTGTGTGGGAAGCAGCGAGGAGCTGTACTGGGCAGAGGAGGGAAGGAAAGGGGTCCGGATGATGGACAGATGGAATCCATGGAGGACAGAAATGAGGTATATACCTGTGATGAGCATGGCGGAACACCTCACAGGTGTGTGAAGTCCAACTTGAGAAAAGCAGGAGCCATGTAAATGAGGCCTGGAGGCAGGGACCAGAAAGGTCCTGGGCAGAGCATGTGGAGCTGGTGAGAACTGGGTGGAACCTGAAGTGGAGGACGGCCTGGTACAGGGCAGAGAAGTTCATGGGAGATTAAGGGTGCTGTTAGACACCAGTCTGACCATGCTCAGCTACGGCTGTTTCCCACTATGTCCATAGGACAAGGCCTTTGACCACCCTGACTTGTCTCTAGTGTATGGCCCAGTAACAGAATGTGAACAGTCTGTTAGGCAAGGGTCTGGGTTTGAAGTGAGGCAGTGAACCCTGTCTCCTCAAGTGGCCCAGCTTCTGGGACTAGAACCCGCTTCTCGCAGTGGGCGTGTTCTTCCTTCACTTGCTTCTCCACGAATGCCCACTAGACGGCGCCCCTGCATTTCAATTTCTTGGGGGAATCTCGTCTGATCTGCCCCAGCTAATCCTGCTCCCTTCAATCCAAGACTCAGCGCGTCTGGGGCAAGTGGCTCCCAGATCTGGTCACTGCCACGGGGCAAGAAGGCTTTTCAGGTTTGTCCCTGATTTCTTGTCCAGCCGTGTTGGCCACTGACACTGGTGTAACTGTGTCCGGGGCTACTGTCATATGCACAACGTCACGTCCTGGCCTCAGAGTCCGGTGTCTGCCCCTCTCTTCACCCTCACTAAGGGAGGTCCTCGCCAGCAGGTATTGGGCTCTGGGACTCCGCCCCCTTATGACCTTTCCCACCAAGACGCCGCTTCTTGGCTGCACATTTTGGATTGAGCTGGGCAGCTCCGGCTCTTCTTGGTTGGCGGCGCGTGGGAGTAGAGGGGACGGTGAATTGTCAGCCCTAGTAGCAGAAAGACTTCCACCAGCTCAGCCTGAAGGAATCGAAGGGGCGGGCTCTCCTCGATCCTGGGCGGAACCTTTGAGGACAAGAAGGGGATTCCCCTGGTTGGGCCACGAGGGCAGGGGTCTTCCCAGGGCAGATCCATCCCCGCCCTGCGGCCAGCTTTGCTGTACATCGGAGGGGCAGGGCAGGATCTGGCTTTTCCTGCCGAGAAAGATGACGTTGCTTGGTGTTTGTTTCCAAGGAGTTGTCGTGGAAACGCGGCGGTGCTGCGACTGTTTGTCTGGGTCTTGTTGCCAGGCGGTGTCCGCTGCGTTGCCAGGTCGCGTCAGTGGCACCAGCTTCCGATGCACCCAAGATGGAGGAGAGAATAAGAAGCCTTTGTCTGGCATCCACCCTTATGGGAGAGTGCCCTGAGCTTTTCTATCTCCCAAATAAACAGCTAGACTCAGAGATGACTCTAGATGCCAACAGACCATCTCACTCCATTCCAAGTTCTGCCGAGTCCAGAACCTCACAAGGAGACGCAGCCCAGGCTGCTCTACACAGTTTAGTTGCAGGAGTTCCCCTGACGCGCCCTTCCACGCGACCACCACCCACCTATCTAGCCTTGCTGCACTCTCCAACCAGGCCTTCTGATCTCCTCTCTGTTTACCAGTATACTCAGTTGGACTTCTTTATGGGGTGCCCAGCCTATGGCTCCTTCTCCCCACATACCTTAATCTTTGATCATCTGGCCAACACCCTAGCATCCTCCCTCCTGCCTAGCCTTGCTTCTCCTGCATCGGCCCTGGGAACCCTTCTGCCCGAGTCTTCCTCAAGCAGATCCCATTTATCTCTAGATCTGACATGGTTGGCCCTGCTCACTGGCTGCTGGCTGAAGCCTGTGGGCAGGGTATCAAAAGGATCACCATGTGCTAGTGCTCTGGCTATTGAGCGGGTACAGTTCGGGCTGGCCGGAGCCCAGGGTGCCAGGTGTGGGCAGCCCTTTTTCCCAGGCCAGACTGACTGCGGGGGTGGGCTCCAGGCCATCAGCTGCTGGTTTGGAGAGACTGGAATTCCAGGCGGTTCTTCCTGGGCTTTGGTTCCAGGAAGCAGACACTGGGCACAGGGCAGGCCTCAGGGAAGGCAGGGGGCAGGGTACCCCATCTGACCAGATAATAGGTCCCCGGTAGAGAATGCAGTCTTACTGAGAGAAGGGTGGCTAAGGACCCTGTTTCCACTGTCTATGGCTCCCTTCCTGGCTATGATGTGTACTTCTGGAAAAGGAGGAATCTAATTGCTGTCCGCCTAAGCCTGAGGCATAAGGCCTGAAGGGTGGAGGAACCTGTCTGTGAAGCAATGTTCAATGCCTTCTGACTGTGGTCAACCATCCCTGCAGACCTACCCTAAGGCCAGATCTTGTGCCAGACGGGGGGGGGGGGGGGTCCCTGGAGACAAGCTGCTGAAAATAGGCCCTGGGAACTTGTAAATGTCTTCCACTGGTCTGAGGGGGGAGGAGGGGGAGGAGGAGGAGGAGGAGGGTGGGCCCTAAGGAGGCCTGTGCTGTGTGTGTCTGGGCTCAGCATGTTCTCTAACGTGTGTATGGCAGCATATGTACCTGAGAGAGAGCAGAGGACATAGGGCAGGCTCAGATGACCTCCACCCCTTAGATGGACATCTCCACACGTGACCACACCCTCAGCCAGGTACCAGGAGAGCTAGTAGATAAAGGTCGTTTTTGCAACACTGCAGAGGCCCTCCCTTCCCTGAGCGGCTGAGTTTTCCTAGTGGGAGTGGGTTCTGAGATTCCTCAGTGGTCATCAGCCCTACCTACCTTCTCTGGCTGGCCTCGGGGTGTGGCTCCCCAGCCAGTGGAGGGCGCATGGGTGTGTACAGAGAAGGCTTGAGCAGATAGATCATGGTTCTGTGGCCTCCCCTCCCCCATAGTCTCTATGCTGTCCTGGCACAAGCAGTGGAGAGATCACCGTGTGCCCTTTGAGTGCTTGTGCAGAGCACAGCAGGCCTTCACTTAGCCCAGGAGTCCTGGTCAGTCGTCCTCCTCCAGGGATAGCCTGGGATAAGAGAGGCAGGTGAGAGTGTAGGGTTGGTCCTCAGGAAGGCTGGCCGGGCTTTGACACCAGCTGTGCCTCGCCTGAGAGGGCTAAGGCTAGAGGTCTGACTAGAGGCGCAGTAGCAGCAGCGGGCTGGCGGGCGGGCGGGGCATTTGCAGGCACTATGGAAGCTTCGGAAGAGTTTCTTCCCCAACCCCCAACCCCAGCCGACTGCCCGCCCTGTTGTTGTTCTTGTTATTTTTTGAGTCAGTCTCATTTAGCCCAGGCTGACCTTAAATAATCTATGTAGCTCAGGTTAGCTTTGAATCTTCTTGCTTCCACCTCAAGTACTGAAAAAGAGCTCTCAGGCTAAGAGCAGGCTCGAGCGTTTCCAAGGCAGATGTGACTTTTGAGGGAGTGAAGGGCTGTGAGCTAAGCAAACAAGATGGTGTTACCGTCTCTTCATCACCATCCCCGACTTTTTTCTCTTTTCCTCTTTTTTCTCTCCCTCTCTTCCTTCCTCCCATTCTTCCTTCCTTCCATTCTTCCTTTTCTTTATTTCTTGACAAGGTCTGGCTCTGTAGATCAGGCTCTTGTAGCCTCAGTCTCTGGCATGGTTCTAGCCCATCACAGGCCTATGAAGCCATGCCACAGCTTGTATTATGTCTTTGTGTCTTTAAGTGGATACGTCTGAATGGAATGTCTGGAAAAAAACTGCTGTGTACCAACAAAGAAGGTATCAGCCCTTGGCCCCTGCCTTGGCACCCCTCCCGTGACCATGGCAACAGGAAACAACATTCTGGAAGGCCAAGAAGGTTCCTGTGGCTTGGGGTTGGGGCTAGACTTAGGGATGGGAGGAGGACCTATCTCTGGGAGGGGCAATGGATGGAAGGAACGTGGACCGGGTTATTGACCCACCTGCCTTACTTAGCACATGTCTCTTGGGTGAGAGGTAGGAAGTTAGCTAGGTAGTGGTGGCATACACCTTTAATCCCAGCACTTAGGAATGAGAGGCAGGTGGGTCCCTGAGTTTGAGGCCAGCCTGGTCTACAGAGTGAGTTCCAAGACAGCCAGGGCTACACAGTGAAACCTGTCAGGAAAAACCAAACCAAACCAAACCAAAACAAGATCCCTGAGTGCAGATACGTAGAAACATAGCTATTTGCTTTGAGAGAGAGACCACTCACAGGAGGTTGAGCCACCCCAAAGGATATGCATCCCACAGGTATGCCTGCAGGTCCTAGCATATGCATGTGCATCCGAGCATTCAGCCTCTGCTACACACACACACACACACACACACACACACACACACACACACACACACACACACCCCAGAGAAGAGAGGAAGCAGTCTGCCAGGTGCCTTGTGCCTCCACCCAGTGCACACCCCTGGCAGGCAGCAGTTGGCTTCTTCCACGGACAGTGAGGTAGTGTGCTTTGTGTGTGGTCAGGCCCCAGGGATCTGTGTTGGTAGGGACACCACCCTTCCGGATGGTCCTGGACTTCTCTGGCCTCTCCTTATATCACCAAGGGCTTTGCTCAGATCTCCCCTTCCGGAACCTCTGCCCATAGGATGCTTCTCCCCCTCCCCTCTCCTTTGTAGACTAAGTCAGGAGCTATAGAAATATGTCCTTTTTTTTTTTTTAACAGAAAGACTGAAAGATTACAAGAAATGGCCTGGGGGTGTGGATGGGGGAGCAAAGTCAGCCTTAAGTCCAGAAACCACTCAGGGATGCCAATCCAGGCCTCTAGGTGGGTCTTAGGTAATGATAGGCTAGAAGATGGAAGTCTATCCTTGTAGGGCTTGTGTTCACCCCTGCTCTGGAGCCCCCAGCTGGTAGTGAAGAGCTTCAGAATGTCTTTGTAGAGCTGGGCATTTGTGGAGCTCCAGTTTGGGACAGAGCTGTACCCTCAGGTTAGGGTCCCTAGGAGGAAGGTAGTGTTCCAGAGGGGCTGCGTTTGCAACTGTGGGTAGTCCCTGACCCATGGTGCAACACTAATCCCATCTGAGAGTTCTGACTCCCTACCCCAGCAGTGGCCAGGGAGATGGAAATACCCCTGACTGATCCTTGCCCAGAGCTAGGTCTGGAGACAGATAAATGGGTGGGTGTGGACAGGAGTGTCAGTCAGGGCTGAACAGTGAGAACTTAATGTCCGGCTATCAGCAACTGCATCGTCAGCTTGCTAGGCAACGATCAGAGAGCCCCAACCCCTAACCCCCACTAAGCCTACAAACTACTCTGAAGCTCAGGCCAGTAGAAACCTCCCAGCCCTCCATATTTACTGTAGGCTTAGTCTGTTCTCTACCTGGTACCAACCACGGCTCAGCCTCCTCCTTAGCTGGGCAGTGGACTTGGACCGCTGAGCTCTGGGCACTTCTCCCAGAGATAAGGACTACTCATCAATTGTGCCTCGAGGCACCAGGGAAACAGCCTGGGCATGGCCTCACCCGAATTCCTTGTCTTGACCTCTAGTCTCCAACCTCAGGTTGTTAGGTCCTCAAGCTTAGAGTCTGTAGTTCCTGTGGCAGGATGGGCTTTTCTGGATGGGAGTCCCCTCTTCTGAGTTCCCCGGTGAAGTTGTGGCTGCAGTCCAGTCAGCTGCCAAAGGTCAGGGTGTTCACATGCGGCTAGCCAGAGTGGACCTCCTGGCGTCTGCGTGGGTTAGATCTGGGAAAGGCTGGAAGGAGTTGGGCTACAAGGCTGAGACTCTGAATGTCCTCAACTCTTTCCGAAGAAGCATCAAAATATGTGCAGAATCCTTGAATGCTAATTTGTGTCTCTCTGCGCTTTATTTGTGTGTGTGTTCACATGCGCACGTGTGTTTTGAAACAGGGTCTCACCCTAGAGACCAGATTGGCCTCACCAGTTTTAGTAGGACAAGCAAACACACCACGTCCCACTTTATCTGCACTTTAGAAGTTTCCTGTGCTTACCCGGTCTCCAGCTAGCCGTTGCAGGTGCAAAAAACGCTAGGCTAGACAGAGCTCTTGGTCCTTCGAGGGGAGGACTCAACGACCCCTATTCAAGACCGGAGACTTGCCCTGCCCCAGGCAGGGGGCGGGGCCTGGGTCCGCAGGAGCCGCTGGGCTTAGAGGGTCCCGGGAAGACTCCGCACCCCTGCATGGCCCTTGGCCAGTTTATCTTGCCGGAGGCGAGTATGAACCAGATGACCATTCTTGGCCAGTCGGCCTGGATCAGCGTTCCCAGGGGTCCAAGTCCCGGACTGAGGGGGTGGGGCGGGGGCGGGGCCTTAAAGGGCAGGGCCACGGGGTCCCTGAAAAGCGCGGACCAGGCGGGCGCCACCCAGTCCAGAGCCTGCAACCTACTTCCTTCTAGCTGCAGCCACTTGTGCAGGACCAGGTACCGCCATGCCGAAGTGCCCCAAGTGCGACAAGGAGGTGTATTTCGGTGAGCACGCTTGGGTATCCCAACCTCTCTCCACATGCCCGCGGGCGTACTGCAGGCGGTACGCGGAAGCGTGGTCCAGAGGCGGACAATATTGGGCTGTTCAGGTGGACCTGGCTGTCTAGAGTCCAGGGCATCGCCTGGGATAGAACCCATAGATCTTGCCCGCGGCTTGAGGGTGGGACAATTTGGTGTTAAACAGAACCGACATCTGTGCCTACTCGCTCTTATGTTTCTGGGTCGGTCTTCTGGCTTCCTTGTCTCTGGGTCTCCAGGTCTCTGTGACTCCCATGCTTGTGGGTCTCCCCTTCTCTGTGACCCTGGCCTCTGGATCCTGCTGTCTCTCCCGCCTTCTGTCTGTGCGCCTTGGGCGGGGTCCCTGCTGGATAGGAAGGAACGCGGGACTAGGGTGGCCCCTCCCAATGCTAAGTAGAAACAGACGCCCAAAACCACGTCCGGGGGGTTCGATCTCGGGTGCTCGTTTTCTTGCTGTTTGCGCGCCCTAGGGCTTCTATGAGATAGTGCGTGACTAAGAGGTCCCCTTGCCCCTGCTGAGGAGAAGGGTGTGCCCAGGTTTAGTGCAGAGGTCAGAGGACTTTAACTGGGTTTACCTAACCTTAGATCCTCCAGACTTGTTCTCCTCCACTCTCAAGTCTGAAGGCCTCCTCCTCTCCAGCTCTACAAGCCCTCGGGGGTCATATCCCTATGGTGACACTTAAAAGTGTCCCACCAATGAGCCGGGATGGGTGGGTGGCCAGGTAGCCCACGCCTTTAGTCCCAGTGCTTTAGTCCGGGGAGGCAGAGACAGGAGCATCTCTGTGAGTTCAAGATCAGCCTGATCTACGGAGTGAGTTCCAGGACAGCCAGGGCTACACAGGAAAACCCTGTCTCAAAACAAAAACAAAAAACAACCTAAAAGAAAATATCCCACCAAAAAGGTGACCCTTCTGGTTTGTGAGGTGGGATTGGCTTGAGAGCACCATAGTTGCCCCTAACCCTCTCTGGAGCACAGTGGTCTCTGGGGACACAGGGTGGGCTGCCACATTGAAAGAATGAAGTGTGGGTGTCTGTGCAGCTGAAGAGGGGTTGCAGGGACTCCAGTGTCTCACAGTGGATCTGTGCTTCTGCAGCTGAGCGAGTGACTTCACTAGGCAAGGACTGGCATCGTCCCTGCCTGAAGTGTGAGAAATGTGGAAAGACACTGACCTCTGGGGGTCATGCTGAGGTAAGGGGCCGTTAGGGGGCAGAGGGAGGAGCTATAGGAGTTGGGGTGAAGGTAAACCCTACTGTTCTTTTCCTTGTAGCATGAAGGCAAGCCCTACTGCAATCATCCCTGCTACTCCGCCATGTTTGGGCCCAAAGGTATGTTGCCGGACTTCTTCCCTAACGGGCCTCCCAGTGCCGGCCTCCTTTCCCAACATGTCAGTATCCTTATTTTTTATCTTATCCTCTTTTTATCTTTGGCAGGCTTTGGGCGAGGTGGAGCTGAGAGCCACACTTTCAAGTAGACCGAGGTATAGCCCCATCTCCAATCCCACCCAGTCCACCAGTTTACAGGACAGAGTCATCCCTAATAGAGTAAATAACAAAACTTTGCGCTCACATTTGTCTCTCTTTCTTACAGGTTGTGGAAACTCTCCCTGCCCGCCCAGGCACATGCCAGGCCTTACCCCCGGACAGCAGGGCTCTCGGGAACCCTCAGTGCCTTTAATAAACCTGATCTTTGGAAGTCCTGTGTTTTTGTCTGCTGATGTGTGATAGAGGGGTGTACAGTGAGAGCCTCAACCCCAGGCCTGATGCAGGGCACTGCTTTTCCTGCTGCTGCAGGCAGTGGTGCCCACTACCCTTTGAGGGGTGCAGTTTCAGGCCTACATCCAACTTCAGGATCCGTAAAGTTCCTGTCGCCTGGTTCTGTAGTGGTTCTGGCCTGGGGTGAGGTCCTGGCTGTCGGGGTCAGCAGGAACATGGCGTAGGTGGGGCTGGCCGCAGTTCAGAGGGTGAATCAGTGGGAGCTGCTTTGGTTCCCTTTTTGAGCTGTTTCGGGAGGGAGTTGTGTGGATTCCTGATCTATTCCATTTTCACTTCCTGCAACCCCACCCTGTCCCCAGAAGTGCACCCTTGTGGGTGAGCTCTGTAGCTGCTCAGCGTGGTCCCAGACACCTTTTCCCTGAACAGGAGTGCCCTGGGTGACCCAGTGCTCTAATGGGATTTGAGGGTGACAGTGGAAAGGGCTTTCTGGAAACCCTTGTAGAGCCAGGCAGCTCTCAGCTTTGCCTTCCCTATGCTACTGGCCATTCAAAACCCTTTGGACTTAACAAGGTCACAAAGGTCTCAGCAGTGTCCTGGTCTAGCCTGGGTTCATCTTTGGCACCTACACTGCAGGAACAAGCTGGATAGTCCAGTAAGTGGTCTGCAGTGTAGTGTAGTATAGTGTAGTGTGTATTGTTGGGTGATTCTGGAATTTCAATAGGTGGAGGCCATAGTGTTTGAGGTGACCACAGTATGGAGTAGAAGAAGCCCACCTTCGGTATTAGTTTCCTACTAGGAGGGGTGAGGGTATCTTTGGTGTCCAACCAGACCTGCAGAGGACCTGGAAGAGATGTATGGGTGAAGGGCAGAAACTCACTTTCCCCTGTTGTCTTCCACCCTTAAGGCCCCTGTCTTCCTCATACTTCCAGCCCCTCGAGCCCAGATCCACGTCTCTCAACTGGAGTAGACTTGGGCCTCCAGCAACCTGAGAGGCCTGTAGGAATGAGCAGGTCAGGTGAGGGAAGTGTATAGTATTGCAAAGAAGCCTAAGCGGCAGAGAGTTCCATAAGGGTGTATCAGGAGTTCCTTGGCACAGTAGACAAGAACTCAAGTCTTTGTGCTTTTCAGGGCGCTTCGTGTTTAAGGTGTGCAGTATAGCATGGCTCTGAAGCGAGGGCAGGAAGAGCAGGTAGAAACTAGCTGGGCGAGGCCATTTGCTGTGTGGCAAGGGGCCAGGAAGGAGGAGACCCTGAGGCAGAATAGCTGAAGGTATCCAGATGAGCAGAGGAAGGTCTGCAGCAAAACACAGGGAGGGTCAAGGTAAAGGTGAGCCCGCAGTCTCCGCACTTCCGGAGGGCGTGGCCATCCTGTAGACCGCCGTTAAACTGGCAGGTGCCAAGGGACAGCTCTGCCCCTCCCTCTCACCTCACTTTCCTTTTCCGCACCGCACCCTCTCCCTCTCCACCTGCCTCTTCTTTCCTAGCTTTGAGATGCAGAGTACACGCAGTACTGTCTGTCCGCTGCTCCAACTATTTTTGGTGGCGACATCGAGGGCACAAAGCTTAGTTTGTGTCCGCTCGAGCGTTCAGGTCTCGCCCCAGCAATTCTTCCTGCCACTCGTCGCCTACAGGCTTGTCTCTGGATCACCGTTGGCAGCGTCCGGCCTTTGTCCGGCCCTCCTCCACACGCACTGGCGCACATAATGTGATCTTTCGCATCCGGCTTCCCACAGAGGCTGCTCTGGCTTCACCTAGGTTGTAGCCACGTAGTAGGCTCATGCCGGTTGCGGAGGATAGTTGCCGACTGCATGTCTTTCCCCGTGCATCAGGTTGCACTCTGGGTTCATTCTGCCATTGTCATGTAGCTACTGTGAATCCTTGCGGGATTCTCAAAGCTTACCAAGATTGCTCCTGAAGGGCTGAGTGCAAAACTAAGTTCAACCTTAAAAGAGAGGGCCGCACCCTTTTATGAAGTGGAGAATTTTCCTTAAAAACTGCTCTTCTAGTGGCTGGAGGAAGAATGAATATGGGGACAAGGAAGTCTGGGGCTGGCTGTACATGAGAGGGAGGATGGCTTTCCGAAGAGACTTCTGGCGACGTGGCCCCCGGAACTCCCCACCCACTTCGCAGGGCTCAGCTGCTTCTCGCGGAGGCCTGGCGACCCCTGGCGGCGGGTTCCTTCCAGGGCGGCTTCGCAGAGACACTCCCTTCGTGGCTGGGTGGAGCCACATTGCTCCTTCCTCCGCTCCTCCAGGGAACACCTCGGGCGCATGCGCGCCCTCCAGCCTCGCGCTTCCCTAGCCCGGGGTTGCTAAGGCGGTTGATAAGTCGAGGTGCTGATTGGTGAGTTCCAACGGAGTTGGCACCTCCAATCCCCGCCCCCGACCCCGGAAGTGCCTGCCTACGGGATAGACTGGTAGGCACTCAAACGCCAGAGTCATCGTTCATTGGGCCTGAGGGGAGAAGGCGGGCCTCATCCGGAACTGTGATTGGTCGGGGTCCCGAGCGGGCAATCCGAGGCTGTCTAGTGCTGGCTGTATGCGGCGGCGGCGGAGCCGGGTGGAAGGGGCTGCCCGGGCCCTGCCTGAGGCTGTCGCCGCGCTGAGTCGGTGCCTGCCTGCTGGGCCCAGCCCAGAAATCTTCCGCCGCGCCAAGTTCGATCGACCTGAGGCGGTGAGGCTATTCGAGTAGGCGGTCGGGGTCGGGGCAGGCGTTGCCTGGGCTGATGTAGGTGACACCTGATACCCGCTGACTACAAACTCCTCGTTTGCTTCAGGCTCCAGTGCTCTGGCAGCTTCTCTTGCGCGTGCTCTCACCGCTTGCTGCAAACAATACCTGGACCGACCTTGCCCCAGGTAAGCCCCGCCCTCTCAGAAAGCCGCTCCCCAAGGCTATTGTAGTTTTGTCTTAACCCACCAAGTCCCGCCCCATCAAAGCTCCTCTGTTGTTTCCTCCCTTCCTGCAGGCACCTGCTCCTCTCGCTGTTGCGCCCACTTCCATTAGTATAAGTTCCCACTAGCCTTTACCACGCTTACCTGGGTAGTAGTGGCTTTATCACTCCAGTGAAACGCTGAGACTGGCCAACCACTCACAGAAATCCTGCCCGTTGGTTATCACTTTGCCTCCTCATAGACTCTCAGATCTCGCCTCCTTAGTCCACGCTTAGCAGGTTCTAAGCTTAGGGGGTGCTCTCAGGTCCCCAGAGGGATCCAGGTGAAATCTCCAGGTTAGCACCCCCTGATCTGATCATTTCCCACTCCAGAGGCCCAAGCCTGTGTGGTGAAATCAGCACTGGGCTCCCAAGGCTACCCCAGGTCTGTGCTGCTACAATTTCCAGACGGCAGTTCTCAGGGAAGCCGGGAACTGCTGTTGGCCCTGTCTTGGCTCCTCGCCCGAGGACCCTTGCTTGAGCAGCTGCTTGCCCAGACCCGTGTGCAGCTGGGTGACCAGTTGCCCCAGTGGGAGGTGAGTATGTAATTGAGGGTGTCAGAGCCCTGCTTTGCCCAGAACCCGTGGATTTCTCCGGGCTTCCAGCTCATGTGGTATTTGCCCTTGGTGTGGTTCTCATCCAGCTTTGAAGCTGAGGATGTACGTCAGTAGTACAGCTTCCCTGTCCTGGTCCTTCCTCGAGATATGGGATGTATAGCAGGGCTGACTCTTGTTCCCTCTCTACTGTGAGGCCCCAACCAGTCCTGGTCCTCCTGCACCCTTTGTGGAACCAAAGAGCCCCGTGGATCTCCGACTAGTGGAATGGCTGATGGGAAGGCTGCGGTTTAGGTGGCGATGCCTGATCTCTAGTCAGCAGGAGCAGTGTATCCTCCTCAGCAAGGTAATACAGGCACATGGCTCTTCACCCTGTGCCCAGGCTGCCTTTCCCTGGGGTCCATCTCTGTCACCACTATTGGACCACTGGACTGCTGGGCTTATCCCAACTCTGACCTTTACAAGCAGGGACGGACCGTGCTTTACCTGTGTCCTGGTGAGCAAGGTGTGGAAGCCCTCGGTGAAGTTGTCTGGTGCCCTTCTGCAGCCTCTGCCCCCAGTATTACTGGGGTATCCTGAGCCCAGCTCTGTCCTTTCTGGTTATAAGTGGTCTCTAAAGGTGCCCATATTCGGCTGAAAGATCTTGCTGGGAGCTACTCCCCAGCCTGGCTATTTTACCTATTACAGATCCACCTGTACACGCAGGGATGCCACAGCCAACAGAGCCTTGGCCATCTTTCTGTTGCCGAAACAGAGATGCTTAGAGATCCAGAGAGCGGTCAGCAGGTGAGGATTGGCAGGGTGCTGCAGTGGGCGCTGCCTCATGGCAGGGTGTTTGGTCTGTTGGGGAAATACCCGGCTGGTGTTAGGCTTTGACAGCCAATCACTGTCGTTTGTTACTGTGGGTGGCTAGTGTCACAGTTGGGGTTCCGGAAGGGGACCACTGGAATGGGAAAACACTGCTGTCAGGTCTGAGATGAACCTCTAGTTCTACCTGACGTATCTGGAGGTAGGAAAGCCTGAGTGTGAGCAGGCCGGCTGTCCTTCAGAGCCTGGGGCTAGACTCACAGGAATCAGCGTGGGGAGGTTAACAGGAAGGCCAGGGTACTGGCCTGGATGTTTGTAGGCCTTAATCCTCCTTCGTTGCCCAGGAGCCATTTACTTCTTTCCAAGCATGGCTTTTCTAGGCAGTGGGCTCCTGAGCTTCCTGATAGACTTGAATCTTAAGAGAGCCGGGCTGGAGAGATGGCTCAGCTGTTAAAGAGTGCTGGCTGCTCTTTCAGAGGTCCTGAGTTCAATTCCCAGCAACCACATGGTGGCTCACAACCATATGCAATGGATCCAATGCCCTCTTCTGGTATGTCAGAAGACAGCTACAGTGTACTCAGATAAATAAGAATAAACAAATCTGCCAGGAGTGGTGGCGCATGCCTTTAATCCCAGCACTCAGGAGGTAGAGGCAGGCGGATTTCTGAGTTCGAGGCCAGCCTGGTCTACGGAGTGAGTTCCAGGACAGCCAGGCTATACAGAGAAACCCTGTCTCGAAAAACAAAACAAAACAAAACAAAACAAAAAACAAACAAACAAAAAAGAATAAACAAATCTTTATAAAGAGGGAGAGTGAGAGAGCGAGCAGAGCCCTGCAGAACAGTAGGCTATGAGACCCCGGGGATGACGAGGCCCAAGGAAGGTGTCAGTATTGGCCCCATCCCAGCTTCTCCCCAGGATATTTGGTCCCCACCCCACCCCACCCCTGCTCCCCTTGTGCTGTCCTTCCATCCTTCCTTGCCTTTCTAGGGTCCTACCCATCTATATCACTGGTGTCTTCCTTTTGCTCAGCTTATCTCCGAGGTTTATAGGACAGGTTCAGGACTGGGCATCACTTCGGGGCTGGATTTAAACCAGCCCGAGTGGTTGGCTGCCTCTGCCGGCCTTAGGCTTGTATTCTTACGCACCTGAACTGGGGCTCAGATGCTGCCTTCTTCCAGGCACAACTCCCTTGTTTGCCTCTTCCCTCTCCAGTCCAGACTCTACCCTCTCAAAGGCCCGTCCGTCCTATGGCTGGGTGGGTGAAAGCAGAGGCTCATGGGGTGAGGGGCGGATGGCTAGATTCCTGGTTCCCACTCTTCCTGTCATCTTCTGGGGCTCTTGCTACAAGGCTGGTTGGCAGATTCCGGATCTGGGCTTCCTTCTGTGCTCTGGTGATTTGTATGCTCTGAAGCAAAGGTGCTTCCTGGGTCAGGTACCTGGCCGTTGGTGTCAGCTGGATCTGTATCCCTAGATAAATCCCAGGCTGGGTCCAGCCTTGTAGGGCCAGCGCTTGACCTTGAAGTGCTGAGATAGACTTAAGGGTCCTTATGCACACCCCTGCCTCTGACCCCCTTTTGAATGTGACTCGACTGCTGGACTTTGGGTTATAGCAGAGGCCTCCCATGCTTGGTCAAGCACTGCCTGGGACTTTCCCACAGAACCACTCCAGGGGCAGGGTGCGGGGAGGCCGCTGGTTACGGCACCACTTGTCTCAGAAGCTGTCCTGTGCTGAGACGGAGGACTGTGGACAGCTAAGTGGACCAAGGCCTCAGGTCAGCTTCTTTTCCTGTATTTGGAGAGGAGCTGGCTAAAACCTGCATCTGGCCCACCCGCAGACAGGTCCCAGAAGTTTCTGGAATGGTGTGTGCCTGGTGTGTGAGCAGCCAGGCCTGTTGTTGCATTGGTAGTCAGTTTCCTGGATCACAGTGGAGCCCACAGCCTTCTGTTTGCACCTCTGTGTCCTTGCTCCTACTGGGAGGAGGTTCAGGGAGATTGCCTCAGGAGACTGCAGAATTGAGGGTGGAGCCATGGCAAAGCGAAGGGGTTTATTTGCTCGTCTATCACACCCATACCCCACGGTCTGGGGGCACTGTGCCCCTGGGGACTATTCTTGGGGTCTGTATTATCTGCCCTTCTGATGGTGTGTCTAGGTGCCTTGTATCTGTGGGTAGGGTCTTTGCTCTTTGGTACTGGGTGGTACACCTGTGGACCACACTCTGTGCTCCACTCACCCTGATCTGGCTGGCTGCTTACATCTCTCACCACTCTCCCATCTCTGCGCATGGCTAAGTGGTGGCTCTGATCTCCTGTCTCTTGTGTTTGCCCCAATGGACTGGCCTTGGCTAGCATTCAGGGTCTCTCTCCAGTTTCTCAGGCCATGGGAAACTTCTCTGCAGAGCCTGGTTTGGGGGTCTGAGGTGCAGAGGGCTTGGCACGTATTGTCATCTGCAAGGGTCCTCTCCCTGGGTCCCTCGTGCAGGTGTTAAATGTGGGAGCACTTACATTTTGTGTAGGTTGTGCCTGTGACTAGGCCTGGCACCTATGGGCATCCCTGGCATCCACCCTCAGTTTACAGATTGCTGAGCATTCTGTCTTCCAGAAGGGTCAGCTGTGTTGGATCATCGACATTCGGAAGGGATTCCCTAAGTCGGGGGGGGGGGGGTTACCAGCCAGAGGACCAAGGGTGGGAGATAAAGAGCTAGCAGCTTCTGGCTCTAGCTAAGCAGGGAGTGTACCCCAAGAGGAAGAGGTGCTGCTCTGTCACTGATGCACAGCTGTTAGACTAGCAAGCTTTCTGTTGTTGAGGGTGGGCAAAGGTTATCTTCTGGCCCTGTCCTAACCCCCTAAGCATGTCTGAACTCTGTCGCATGCCCCTCTGCTATGCCTAAGTCCTCATCACTTGCAAACTCTTCCCACAGTTACATGGGATGACCCAGTGGGCTCCCTGCTCCTTGTTATCTATGCAGGCTTTGGGACAGCTTCCAGTTAGTGGGCTATTGGACAGAGCACTCTGGTCAAAGGCCCCTGGTCTAGAAAGTGGCTCAGGAGCGGGTCGGTGGGTCGGCAGGTCGGTGGGTCAGCGGGTCTGTGTCAGCTGTGGTTTTCCCCTAGCTTCTGCAAGCACTGGAGAGTGAGAACATCCGCCTGGAGGCAGCTCTGGAGTGGCGGCGCCGTGAGCTGGTGTTCTGGCAGTGGATGGTGAGGACGTTTTTCTCTGCCTCCCCTGCCCGTTCTGGCCCTGCCCAGGCTCATTGGTGGTAGCGTTTGGAAGCTCTTCCCACCTGGAAGATGAAGACTCTAAGGGGTGCTCTGCTCAGGACGTCCGCATGTCCTTACCTCTGGGTCTTCCAGAGGCCTGGGTTTGTGCCTCTCTGCATGCCAGGGAGGTGGTAGCCAGGGTGTATGAGCTGCCCTGTGCTCTGAGGCCCTGGGAATGCTACTGCTACCTCACGAACCTCTGCATCTTCTGCCCCACTCGAGACCTGTGCTTGTGCCTGACCATCTCACTGGGATCTCTGCAGGATACAGTTTTGGATACCTGTTCCCCTGAGACTCCTGCTGTGACATCCCAGCCAACATTCCTGCCCGAGATCTCTGAAGGTGGGCTTGGTGAGCTGGAGTCCGTTAAACAAGAGTTGCAGGCCCTGCAGGAGGAGCTACGGGAAGTGTCTGAGCCCCGGCGGGCTGCGTGGGAAGCCCGGGTAAGCTAGGCATCTCCTTTGCTAGCCCACTCTTCCTGACTCACCTTCCAACCCTACCGCTTTCTCTTCCTGTCTGGACTGGCTATTCTTGGGTGAGGGCTGGATGACCATTTGACAAAGCTTCTAGATGAATTACCCGGCTTATTTGAATTCAGTTTGATGAGTGAGTGGGCACCAGATTCCAACAGCAGTGGGTTACAGTGAAGGGACCCTGCTGTCTTTCACTGACACCTGATTTTTTTCCAGGGACTCCCAGAGAGTTAGGCAACTCCGTGCTGAGCTGTCTGCCTGTGTACCCCCCCCCCCCCGTTGAATGCACATGCGCCTGCCTAGTGGTCCTCCCCAGCCATTCTGGGAGTGTGTGCACTCACTGGCCTATCACTTCTCCTTTTGGGTAGCATTTTAATGTTAGCTGTGGGCCCTTTAGCTCTTCTGTAGTCTAATGGACGATCAGGGGAAGCCTCTGGTAGTTGTACTCTATCCACCCTAGTGAGGCCCCAGACTGCTCAGGCTGTGGTTGAGCCAGAGGTCTCCTCCCCTCCCAGAAGTAAGGGCAGAACCCACCCAGCAGAGCACCCAGGTCTCAGAGTGGCTCTCTGAGTGTTCCAAGTGAGTTAGAGGCTGGGAAGACCTCATCCATGTGCTTCCCCCAGGCCTGCTGCCCACGGGGTCTTTGGATAGAGTCTGCCCTGAGGAGGACATGCTCCCTCCCACTCATGTACTCCTGGATGGCGGTGGGAAGGGGCTCAGTGGAGGGAGATGGGAGATGCTACACTGAGTCCCGGAGTCCCGGCTGTCCTCAAGAGTCTGCCTCTGAGTTCTGAAGGGCCTTAAGGAGCATGGTAGGCCAGAAACTGCCAGGCTATCCTGCAGCCAGGTGTAGGTCTTGAGAATGGAGCCCTGGAGGTTGAGGTTAGGGATTCTGAGCCCCTGGGTTTGGGTCCCTGTGTTCCAGTTGCTGCTGGCATGGACTTCAGTTGCTTTGTGAGGGTGAAACATTTTGGGGCTAGCTAGGCCGTTTGTACTGGACCTGGGAGAGTGGGGCTGGCTTTCTATGGTAGGAGCTTCGGGGCTGCAGGGTTGCTGGGAGCACCTGGATCCTGGATTCTGGGAACAGAGCTGCCCTTGGCTCAAGAGCATCTGTACCTTCTCTCACGCAGGTTGGAGGCCTAGGTCAGGGGCCAGAATGGAGCAACTCAAGGAAGGCCCTACAGGAGGCTGTCCAGCAGGAGTTGGCAGCCCTGCAGGGGTCCTGGGAGCAATCCAGTACCCCTGGCCAGCCACAAAGACCCCATCGACTGGTGAGAAGTAAAGATGGGGCACCAAGACCCCAAGGCCTACAGGCAGCCGAGGTGATCAGGACACTGAGCGCCAAGGAGGCCTGTCTGAAGAAGGCGTTGCACCAACTGCAGCGGCAATGTCAGCAGGAGCTAGCCAGGCTGGCTGGTGCTCTGCCTGGCTTGATTTGGATTCTGCCTCCTGAACACTGAAGGCCCTAGGATGTAGCCATCTGTGTAGGATCTCAGAGGCAAGGAGCAGAGAGGTCCAGGCTTGTGTTCCCTCCAGGGCCAGAGCCCTTTCGCCTATGGTTTTGGTGTTACAACAGTCTGGTCCTCCTGAGAGGTTTGGAGGGGACCTATATATACGCGGTAGAGCTGTTCCTGGGGATACCTGGCTGCTGCCCTCTTCCACTGTCCCTTTATCTTCCTCTTTTTGGCACACTGGGATGTGTGTAGCGTACGGTTGGCACCATGCTGTAATCACACATGCCCCAAAGTACAGGAAGTATTGGGCCTCCCTGAGTGGAACAGCTCTGGTTGTTTCCCTGAACCTCTTTCTTAGACTCTGGCTCTATGCCTCCTGCAGCAGAGCTCCCTCCTGTACTGGGCCACGGATGCGCCTGATGTGTGTGTGTGGTGGGAAGCTGGATGGGAGCCTGGGGGCTCTGCCTGGGAGACCGGAGGAGAGGAAGCTGCGGTGCAGACAGAAGGCTTTTGTTCTGAAGGCTGCTGGGCAAGCTCGGCGCTCACAAAGCAGCCTGTGTCCGGGACGTGCGTACAGCCTGGTGGGATAGTTCTGTCCTAACCCAGTCTTTCCCAGCCAGCAGGCTCAAGCGGGTTCCATGGTCTCTAGCCCTACCTTCCTTCCAATCCCCAGCTCCAAACACTGACCAGGCACTGGACAGCCGGTAGGACCCACCAGGCAGCCTCTGTCTCTTGCTTATCTAGGCCAGAAGCCACTACGTGACTCGGAGCCTTGAACACTAAAACATTCTTTCATGGGGGTTTCCTGCTTGTCTGGTGGTGTGTGCTGGAGTGACAGCTCATGTCTGGGTACAGGTGGCCTGTGGCCCTGAGGCAGGACACCATATGGTTAGCTACAGTGAATGTTCCTAGCCCACTTCTGGATGGCCAGTGTCTAATAGGTCCTTCCTAACTTTTACGGACATAGCTCCTAGAATCTCTGGAACCTCCTGCCTGCCGCTGGGCCTCTGCTGGACCTCCTGGCCCGCAGCCCCTGTTCCTGCTTGCGAACACTTGTTCAGCTCTTCTTGCTGCTTCCACCAGTGGGTTCCGGCTCTGGTCCAGGGCATGTGGGAACTTGACTGTCTGGCTCCTCATGACTGTGATGTGGTCTATAAACAAATCTACTTAAGCTCGCTGTCTCTGAAAACTGCCCTGCTCTAGGACTTCCAGTGGTCCTCTGGAACTCACCCTTAAAAATCCAAAGCGGATTCAGAGCTCTCGCTTCTCCATCTGCTCTGCAGAGTTAGTGCAATTCCTGTCAGAATCCTCTGTGTGTGTGTGTGTGTGTGTGTGTGTGTGTGTGTGTGTGTGTGTGTGTGTGTGTGTGTGTGTTTGTTTGTGTCTGTCTGTCTCAGGCCATGAGAAGGCAAGAGCCTGTAGGGGTAGGGGGCTTAGCCATGGGACTCATCCTTGGTCAAGTTGTCACCTGGGAAGGACCTCAGAACTAGCTTTTCCACACAAGGGCTTGAAATAGCCCACGTTTGTGGTCTCAGTGCTCTGTGTCCTCAGCTCCCATACTTGGGAGCCACACAGTCAAGTAGGAATAAAATGTAGTGTCAGTTGGCCACAATGTCCCTGGCAGATCCTGACGTCCTGGGGCAAGTTCACAGGTTGATGACCGTGCTGCTCCAGGGTCCTGCAGCATAACAGATCAGGCATTAGGGACCACCATCAACCCTATCCTCCCTGCCTCTGAGGAAGACCACGTTGTCCGCCAGGACTCCCAACCTGATCCTAAGGTCCGCAGCATCTTTAATACTTGTCACGAGAACTGAAGCTCTGGCCACCCACGGGTACATTTGAGGCCAGCAGGTGGACAGTGGGGCCATGCTCTCGAACCAGTGAGGACATGGAGTTTGTTCCTTGGGTTCCCACCCAAGGCAGACACCTCCTTGCTTGAGGTAGTGGGGAATACCAGAGGTGGATTCCTGACACCGGAATGTGCTGACTGGAAGGGAAGTTTAGTAATTCCAACTCTTGTCAAAACTAGAAACTTCTGTTTAAAAGTCGACATTAATAAGATGTGTCTCAATGGCGGAACGCTTGAGTGTCTTATGTGAAATTGGATTTCATCTCCATCTTGGTTTGAGGTGGTGGTGGCGGTGGAAACAGTTTGGGCTGGGAGTGTCAGTTACGTTTGCAAATGGTTCGGTGTGCAACAGGACATCAGTCATGGAAGGGTTGCTGTGCAAGGCAGGAACTGAGATCGGTAAGTAGTCATCTTCATGGCTGCCGGTTGAATGGGAAGGGGGTGCCAGTTACAGGCCGGAAGGTGTGCTGAGAAACGGCTTTGGGTGGGGGAAGGAACCAACGCAGTGGATGGGGAGAACCACTTCTAGGCCTATCCCAGAGAATTAGTTGTACATGCACAGGCCTGGATGGGACTGCCCGGGAGCTATATAACTACAGAAACCAGAAATACCCACGATGTTAAGAGACGCCAAAGGATGCTGCAGTCCTGAGTGTAAAAATTCAGTAATCTTGAATCTGGGTGAGGTGGCGCACACCTTTAGTTCCAGCACTTAGGAGGCAGAAGAGGCAGGCAGGTCTACAAAGTGAGTTCTAGGACAGCCAAGGCAGTTGCACAGAGAAACCCTGTCTTAAAAAGCAAAATCAAAAAACAGCTTTAAAAAAGCAGTATGATATTTAACGAGGCCATAATAATAAACAGTTTTGTTTATTATAATAAAGCAGTGCAGAGGGTGCACCTAGCACCGAAAGAGAACCCAGTTAATCGGCCAGAAAAAGACTGGCACAATAATCTCATTCATGGAATGTGCTAGAACAAGGGTAGGTGTGGGTGTTCTCCCCATCCCATGAAGATGCTGTAAGAAGCTTCGCCCTTCATATAACACGGGTGGGTGGGTCAGCCCCGGGTAACGGGTCAGCCTGCAGCCCTCCTGCATACTTGTGTAGACACTGAGAGCATCCTCTGTAATTCCAAGACCTAGTGCTGGCCTGCAGTCTCTCCCCCATCACTTTCCACCTCCACTCTGCCATCTTCACTGCTGCCACTGGGCCGAGTGCAGCACCTGGGGCATCTCCGATGTCTCCCAGTTGACTGGAGAAAGCTGAGCAGCCTGGTTGTATAGCCAGGAGGGGATGTACGGGTGTACGACATGTTTGTTAATGGAGGATTCTGTTTACACAAATGGGCCCAGCTCCCATTTCTCTCAGCACTGGCTTCTTGCTGAGGTACTGAGGAGGCAGCCCTCTTCACACTCAGAGTGAGAAAGAGTTTGAGGGTCATACCTGGGATGGTGCCTTTCAAGACTGCCGGGGTCGTCCTGCAGAGTAGCGGGGACTCAGGCAAGGCCTCTTGGGTTAGGTGTCCAGTTACGGTGGCATATTCCCAGTGAAGTGTCTAAAACAGCCAGCTACTTTGAGAGCAGTGCCACCAGCTTTGAGAGAAAGGACTGCCTGGCAGACAGGTCCCTGCTTGAGGCTGCCAGCCCTCCAGGAAGGGTCTTCCTGCCACTCAAAGGCCTGTGGCCTACACCTGCTGCTATTTTGCTCATCTGCACAAAACAAAATGTTGGGTGTTTACAGTTCAACACAAAATGGACGCTCATCAGCTTTTAACCATGCTCAGCAGTGTCTGGTCCTGCCTCAGTGCCCTCGGGACTTGCTTCTGTCAGTCTGTCCTACTGTTGCCATTCCCTCGGGCCCACAGTCTCTGTCCACCTGTATGGTCGTGAGGTCTCATGCCTTGTCCCACCATGCCCCAACAGGTGCCTCTGACGCTTTGTCCTGCAGGAGCTCTGGGCTTGGAGCTGTCGCCAATCCTGAGGGTATGAGTGCTCTGGTGACCATCTTCTCCTCCTGCCCTGGTCCTCCTCTCTCATTCTCTGTTCATGTTTGTCTCTTTCCTTACCCATTTGGCAGACAATAACAAAAACCCACAAGGTACTCTTTGATGAGGTAGGGATGGAGTGGGACCAGAGTTGAGCACCCACGGCTTAAATCGAAGAGAAGGGACACTGAGCAAACCCATGCAGTGGAGCTAGTGGGCTGGCGTGGTGGGGTGGGGGAGGACAACAGCCTTTGGTTGGACTAAGTTTCGTGTGTAAAGGGAAGATGGTGGGAGGTAGGGCGGAATACAGCAGGGCCTAGATCTGATTTTTTTTTTTTTTTTTTGGTTTTTCGAGACAGGGTTTCTCTGTGTAGCCCTGGCTGTCCTGGCACGCACTTTGTAGACCAGGCTGGCCTCCAACTCAGAAATCCGCCAGCCTCTGCCTCCCGAGTGCTGGGATTAAAGGCGTGGGCCACCACGCCCGGCCCTAGATCTGATCTTCATTTTGGATGGCCTATTCTGGCTTGAGAGAAATTCTGGGGTCAAGCAGAAGGGAGGTGAGGCCTGCCTGGGGAGCTACAGGGGTCCAGTTGCTGTAGGCACAAGGTCTGGTGTCCTGGTCACGAACTGTCCTAGTCTTAGAGCTTAGTCATCCATGGAGCCCAGCTTTCACCATGTATCTCCAGCTATGGCATCAGTTTGTGGGGCGCCTAACACTTCACAAACTGAAGCTGGGGCTAGAGAATAGGTGAGAACTCCGGTGAGAACTTTGGTGTGGGTGTGACCACACTGGAAGCCATGGAGCCAAGATGCAAATCTGAGGCCTGGGCCTCCTGCAAGCAGCAGCTATGAAAATGAAGTCAGAGCCACAGGCATGGGTGCCACCCGAGGTTGTACAAGCAGGACGTGACTGTTAGACCAGGACAGCACGGGGTGGTGGTACCCTCATACTGTGACATGCAGGGGTGTCCCCTGAGGTTGTACAAGCAGGAAGTGACTGTTAGACCAGGTACCTTTGTACCCATGCTAAGAGAAAGGACCTGCAAGCTGCGAGCACCACAGTGCCTGGCAGTCAAGGGAGATCTTATTGATTGCAGGGGGTGTAGGGCAGGCTCTTCCTGTGCGGTCTGTCAGTCTGTAACCCAGCTTCCTCTTTGTGGACCAGAGCTTTCCCTGAACCACTCCATTATACCCTAGGGACCGTGAGGATGTGGTAATAGAGACAACACATGTGGTAGGGACACCTGTCAGGCCTCAAGCCCTGGGATGTAAGCCGGGGAGCCTGGGACCGGATGAGACACTGTTGCTCCCGTCCCCACACACCTGCAGGACACAGTGACTCGGAGCTGGCCCTTCTGGCTCCTTGCTGTTCCGTTGCAGGCCTGGTGGTCTCTGAGCTTTCTCTGTTTACGATATTGTCTGTGTCTCAGTAGTTTCCTTACATCCTTTAGAGAGATGGCTCAGTGGGTGAATCGCTTGATATGCAGGCACAAACACCTGAGTTTGGATCCTCAGCACCTATGTAAAAAGTTGGGTTTGGAGTCACGCGCCTGTAATGTGGGTACTGGCAAGAAGAGATGAGGGTCCAAAGCATGTGCTGGCCAGACAGTCTAGTTCATTGGTGAGCTCCAGGTTCATTGAGAGACCCTGTTACAAAAAATAAGGTGGAGATGAGGGCTAGAGAGGATGGCTCAGTGGTTAAGAGCTCGGACTGCTCTTCCGGAGGACCTGAGTTCAATTCCCAGCAACCACATGGTGGATCACAACCATCTGTCATGGGATCTGACGCCCTCTTCTGGTGTGTCTGAAGACAGAGACAGTGCACTCATATACGTTAACTTATAAATGAATATTATATTTACATAATATATGATTCTACAACAATTTTATATATAAAATTTATTTAATTATATATGCTTTTAGAATGATATATAAAAAAATATATATAATTATACACAGAGAAACCCTGTCTCAAAAAGCCAAAAATAGAGCTGGAGAGGTGGTAGTTCAGGAGTTAAGAGCAGTGGCTGCTCTTCCAGAGGTCCTGAGTTCAATTCCCAGCAGCCACATAGTGGCTCACAACATTCTGTAATGGGATCCGATGCCCTCTTCTGGTGTGTCTGGAGACAGTGACAGTATACTCATATACGTAAAATCTTTTTTAAAAACCTCAAAATAAACAGAAACCAATCTAAACAAACAAACAATACAAAAAACAAGTATAAAACCATACTGGAATAGACGTGGTGTCGATCTCTGTCCTATACATGTGTGCATGTGCTCGCAGACACACAGACCAACAAAAGGAAGGCCTAGCAGTTGTGTGGACTTGGGTGGGTCAGATAGCACAGGAGTTTTTGTCCCGTCCTAGGAAGTTAATTATGGAGCTGAGAACTAAGTAACTAAGCTGGTAGAATTCTTGCCTAGCATGTGTGAAAGTCTGAGTTCTGTCCCCAGCATCTGATAAGCTGCATGTAGTGGCCGGAGCCTGTAATCCCAGCCCTTAGAAGGTAGAGGCAAGAAAATCAGAAGTTGAAGATTGTCCTTGGGCTACAGAGCAGGTTGAAGCCAATTTGGGCTGCACAAGACCTTGTCTCGAAAAAAAATGTAAAAGACACATAAATGGGTGTGTATGTGTGGGCAAACCAATCCAAAAAGCCTTGGTTTAGTTCTTAAACAGCTGTGCTTGTGTGATGAGAGGATCGTGGGGCTACACTTTCAAGCTTTTATGGGATCAGGTGGGATCAGCTGGGCATCCTGATTTGCTTTGGCTTTTGCCTGGAATTTGCTTTCTTATCACGGCAGTGGCTGTCAACCCAGTTTGTTAAGGAAATAATCAAAGGGGTGTGTGCCCAGTGTTGAAACCCTCAGCTCTCTCAAGCTGCTCAGGAGGTATCTGATGGGCTGTATATCAATCACTATGTGAGCTTCCCTCAAAACTGAAATAACCAAGTGTAACGGCACACACCTCCAATCCCAGAACTCAGGAGGTAGAGGCATGTGAGTCTCTGAGCTCAAGTCAGCTTGGTCTCAAAAAATATGCCCCACTCCCCCAGTACCTTGCAGCGTTCCATGAGAATTCACAGTGGCATCCTGGGATGCCTTAGCACACACTTCAGGAACCTAGCTCCAGCTAATACCTGTCTTTGTGTTTTCCCACTCTGTCTGTACTGACATGTCTTAAAAGACTCACACTGGGCCGGGTGGTGGTAGTGCATGCCTTTAATCCCAGTACTCAGGAGGCAGAGGCAGACAGATTTCTGAGTTCGAGGCCAGCCTGGTCTACAAAGTGAGTTCCAGGACAGCCAGAGCTACACAGAGAAACCCTGTCTTGAAAAACCAAAAAAAAAAAAAAAAAAAAAGGACTCACACTGGGAGTATTGTTCTAACCCAAGCACACTATGCCATGTCCGGTGAGGTCTGTGTACCCATCTCCGTCCATTTCCCACAGTTCAACAGCACGTTATCTCTGGTTCTCTGAAGCCTGCTCTGGAGCAATGACTTGGCTGTCTGGTCAGGGTGACAGTTGCAACCCAGTGCCTGCAAGCTCCTGCCAGGGTCCCTGACACCCTTTAACAAGCTTCAGCTTCTATAGACTGTTGATTGGACATTAAGTGGTCATTCTGTCCCATGTGACTGTTTTGATTGCTGAAGTCTAGTACATGCACTTACTTAGTTTTCTGGTCTTATTTGATGAATGTGCACATATGTGTGTGGAACATGTATGTTTGCATGTTTGTATGTAGGCACAAGTGTGCATGGGGTGGCACACATGCACAGGTAGGTGCATGCACATTCGTCCATGTTGAGTGCCTTTCCCGCTCACGTTCATCTTACATGCTGAGGAACGGTCGAACGGTCTCTTGCCGAACCCAGAGTTTGCACTTGTAGTTATTTGGGCTAGACAGCTGTTCTAGGCTTCCTCTGTCCTCATTCCCTGTGCTGGGACTACAGGCAGGCCACCCTGACCTTCGTGCACTACAAACACCTCATTCACTGAGCAATCTCTGTAGCCCTGTTTATTTCTTCTGTAAATGACTAGTTGTATCTTTTTCTTTCTTTCTTTTTTTGAAACAGGTTTCTCTGTGCTGTCCCGGAACTCGCTCTGTAAACCAGGCTGGCTTTGAACTCACAGATCTGCCTACCTCTGCCTCCCTAATGCTGGCATTAAAGATGTGTGCAATGGTGCGTGCCTGCGCACAAGCATACACGCGGAGGCCAGATCTTCATCACTTTCTACTTTTTTTTTAATTAAAGGCTTACTTATTTTATGTGTATGGGTGTTTTGTCTACAAGTATATCTGTATACCAGAAGAGGGTATCAGATTCCCTGAGACTACAGTTACAGAGCCCCATGTGAGTGCTGGGAATTGAACTCAAGACCTCTGGAAGAGCAGCTAGTGCTCTTAATTTCCTCTTAACTGCCACACCATCTCCTCAGCCCCTCTACTCTATTTTTTGAGATAGGGTCTTTGCAACTGGAGCTAGCTGTTTTGGCTATGCTGGCTGGCTGTGAGCCCTCCCTAGCTCCCTAGGTTACAGACACATGGCACTGTGTCCAGCATTAAGTATGCACACTTGCTTTACGCGCTGAGCCAGTTCCAGCCCCTGGTTCTTTGAGCTTTGACTATTTTTTTTCCAATATGGAAATTTCTTATTATCATTTATGGATGTGCCACCTGTGCCACTGTTCTGAAGAGCTGGTCAGGCCCTTAGTTTCTGAGTTTGCTTTATTTGTTTGTTCTTTAAGACAGTGTTTCAAATAGCCTAGGCTGGCTTCAGACTCTATGAAGCAGAGGCTGGCCTTGCTTTCATTTTTCTTATATTTTCCCATATAGTAATAATAATAATAATAATAATAATAATAATAACAAAACAAGAACAAGAACAACAACAATTAGATAGGGGATAAACTTGGCTCTGTCCTTCCACCATATGGGTGCTAGGGAATCCAACTTAGGCCATCAGGATTGGCAGAAGGTATCTGTAGCCACTGAGCCATCTCTCTCTAACCTGGCCCCTAGCCTTGAATTTTTTTTTTTAACTTTATTTACATGAGTTCACTGTAGCTGTCTTCACACACCCCAGAAGAGGGCATCAGATCCCATTATAGATGGTTGTGAGCCACCATGTGGTTGCTGGGAATTGAACTCAGGACTTGTGGAAGAGCACTCAGTGCTCTTAACCACTGAGCCATCTCTCCAACCCCCAAGTTTTGTTTATTTTTAATTTTGTAGTTATATTTATGTACAGAAAACTTAGCAGTGTACATTTAGCCCCGTTTAGCGGCAAGTTCTTTAGCCTCTGCCTTTTCCAGCTTGGCAGTGTGAGCCACAGACTTAGGACCCAGGACGTGGCCCCTTCAGTGGCTATGGATCTTGTCCTATCTGTTGTAATTGGTCTTAATAGCTTCCACTAGCATAGCCAGAGCACCCTTGTCTTCTGTGTGAAGAAGTTAACCTGTGTGAAGGCAACTGTGGTGCATGTCTTCCTGTGGAGCAGGAGTCCTAGCCTGGCCTTTCCCTTGATGATGCAGTAGGGCACCCTCCCTAACCCCCCATCTTTCAACACAGGCAGGAAAACCACCAGCACAATGGGGTCTACATCATGGACAATCACCCCCAGCTGAGCCTTCTTGTTCTCCATCAAGGTGGTGACTATACTGACCCCTGCTCAGAGGACAGGACTTCTCTTAGTTGGGACATCCCCTTTGCCAGCAACTTTCTTTTCAGCACGTGCCAGTAGTCTTTGCTTCTTTTCCTGCTTTGCCTCTGGCCTGTACTTGTGGGCAAGCTGTAGCAGCTTGGTAGCTGTTTGTCTGTCCAGGGCCTGGGGGAACGGGTTAATGGCAGGAGGCACTTTAAGCTGCTTATAGAGACTGGCCCTTTGCCGCTGCAGCCTGATGTAGCAGGGCCGTTTGACGAAGCATGTAAGATCACATTTGGGCTGGATGTCCTGTCCAGTGCTGAAGTTCTTGGGCCTTTTTCTCAAACAAACAAACAAAAAAATTGACCACCTCTTTTGACTCCTGTTTTCTCACGAATGGCCTGGGCTGGGGCCACCTTCTTCCCCTTGGCCTTCTGTCCTTTGGGCATCTTGCTCTGCTGGAGGAGAGAGAAAGAAAAGGGACTTGTCTAGCCTTGAGTTTTTAAAATACACTTTATTTGTTTAGTGTGTGTGTGTGTGTGTGTGTGTGTGTGTGTGTGTGTATGGGTGCATACGCATCACATCAAGTGTGTGGAGGTCAGGGGACAACAGGCAGGCAGGAGTCAGTTCCCTCCTCCCACCATGTGGATTCTGGGGAAGAAACCAGTTAACCATGCCTGGTGTCGTGAACCTTCCCCCATAAGCATGGCCTTGAACTCTTGACCCATCTGCCTCCATCTCCCAAGTTCTGGGGCTATAGGTGTGGGATGCTACACTGGGACTCTTGTGTGTTGGTTCTGGACAGGGCAGTGTGGATTGGTTGTGAGCTGATGCTGGGATTCCAGGCCTGTTCCTCCATGGCGGCTTGGGCTGCTGGGATTCCAAGCCTGTCCCTCCATGGCGGCCTGCTGCTGAGTTCCTGATTCTCATTTGTGCTCGTCCTGCAAATCCTTTTATGGATTTCTTACCCTGCCTTAGATAACCTGTCACGTGGGGAGGGCAATGTTCTCTGTGCTGTTTCAGGGCTGATCTCTTTCCTGACAACATTCCCTCAGACATTGTAGAGTGAGTGGCAAACTTTAGAAAAAGGTTGGCTGGGCATGATGGCTCATGACTTTGATTCCAGCACTTGGGAGGTGGAGGCAGAGGCAGGTGGATCTCTGTGAGTTCAAGGCCAGCCTGGTCTACAGAGTGAGTTCCAGAACAGCCAAGGCTATGGCTCGGTAGCAACAGCAGTAATAACAACAACATAAAAAACAACACATCTGCCACTCCCCGCCCCCCAAACTAAATAACTAAGCAAACACCCACCCCATCAAAAAATTTGTATTTGCAGTTTTAAGAGAATCCATGTTTTGATAATTTTGATTCTTCCAGCTTCTGAACACTCTATTGTTGTCTCATGGATCCTTGGGTAGAGAGTTTATCTTGTTTGGTTTTCTTTATCAGTATTTGAGTAAGTTCTATTAACTTTCTCCCCCTCTCTGTTTAGCAAATGTAGCATTAATCTCTGTTGAAGATTAATACTACATTTGCTAAAGGCTGCAGAAGCATAACTGATTTCTGCCTGCTAGAATCACTTATTCTAGGAACTTATCTCTAGTTATCTTAAAATTGTCACGAGCACAATTAGACCACCTGAAAAAAATTAATGAGTTCCAACTCTAAAATGAAGTATTTTAACGTGTTTGGGGGTTCTGCTTGAATATATGCCTGTGTACCACATGTATTCCCTATTTGTGGAGGCCAGGGCATCAGATCCCCTGGAACTGGAGTTACGTGGTTGTTAGTCACCATCTAGGCACTGAACCTGGATCCTCTGGACGAGCAGCAGTGCCCTTAACCACTGAGCCGCCGTTCCAGTCCTGATTGTTGCTGCTGCTTCAGATTAACTTTTATATGTGTAAATAGTTTCTCTTTCTGCAAGCATGTATGTGCACAATATGCATACCTGGTGCCCAGAGAGGCCAGGAGAGGACATCGGATTCCCCTCGAACTGGAGTTATGGATTATTGTGAACTACAGTCAGTGTAGGAACTGGAAACCAGACCCAAAGTCATCTGTAAGAACAGCAAATGCGCTTAGCCATTGAGTCATCTCTCCAGCCACACTCCTGTATATTCCTAAAATGTCTACTTCTTACTCATAACATGTTCTTTCCTGGTTTCTGGTGTCCCCAGTACAACAACGAGCAGATCAGTAGCTGTGGGCATCTATCTACTTCTGGCTCAAAAAGAATGTTTCCAGGGCTGGAGAGATGGCTCAGCAGTTAAGAGCACCGACTGCTCTTTCAGAGGTCCTGAGTTCAATTCCCAGCAACCACATGGTGACTCACAACCATCTGTAAGGCCCTCTTCTGGTGTGTCTGAAGACAGCTGTAGTGTATTCATAAATAAAAAATTAAATATATTTTTTAAAAGAATATTTCCAACCATTAATCGCTGCGCTTGCTGCTTGTGTAGGGTTTTTGCAGATGAATTCTGTTGGTTAAAGATCATTCTCTTCCATTCTCCTGGGAGTTCCTCTCTTGCAAGTCATGTGCAGCAATGAGATTCTATTAATGTCTTTTCTGCATCTACTGACATGATCATATTTTTCCCTTGAGCTTGTTAATGTAAAGAATTACATTTGTGGGTTTCTAGAAACAGCTAACGCAAAATATAACTTCAAATAAAAAAATCTGCAGAAGTTGTTTGAATGACTCTCATAAACACTTATCCAGTATTGGACATTTCCCTTTAGTATTCCTTCTGGCCCCACACCATGTGTGTATATACACATACACAACATGAATAAAGCGTGTGTGATACAAACCTGCTTATACGTAGTTTGTGTAGATACTGCTGCGCCATTAGAGAACGGCTTGCAGAGCCAGGTTTGGTACTTAAAACTTGTCCCAGTTACTGGGCAGTTTGAGATGGTGCCAAGGAGTTTGAGATCATCAGTAATAGCCAGATTCCGTGCATCTCATACTTTAACAAAGACTAAAGCTCGGGGCTGGAGAGATGGCTCAGCGGTTAGGAGCATTCACTGCACTTGTGAAGGACCCAGTTCAGTTCCAAGCATCCACATCTGGCAGCCCATAACCATCTAATAACTCCAATTCCAGGGAGTCTGACACCTTCTGACTTCCATAGGCGTACATGGTGCATGTAAACTCATGCAGCCTCACACACCCATGTAGATAAATAAAACCAATGTAAAAAATTATGCTGCAGGCATGAAGCTCAATACCCTGACGGTCTAAGAGGATAGTCTTGAAGTCAAAGCACTTGCCAACCTGCAAACACGCCGTGACGTTCAGTGTTAGGGAAATACTACAGATCCCGTGCTCCTGTGTAATCTGTAGACTGCGCCCAAATCCCCTGCTTAGTCCCAGTTTTGCAGATGTGTTTGTGTGGAGTTTGCCACCCTCTGTAGTGACCTTCATTCTGTCTCGGAGCTATTCTGTCTTCCCTGACCTTCATACCGCTGTGGTACTACGACTACTATTTCCTGCTACTTCCCCAGGAGGGACACGTACTCTGGGTAGACTCGGACCACGAGTGACTCCCATTTTTCTCCCCAGTGCTGCCTACCCTGCTGTGACAATGTTCAGTGGAATTGCTCCTGACAGGTGTGCCTCTGAGCCCCTGCTGGCACTTTACACTCTGAAATTCTATTTGTGTCCAATACTGGGTGCAGGAGGATATAGGACACAACTTCTTGGCCATCGTTCTCAGAAGTTTGGGGACCTGAGCTTTCTTTTAGCCCCCGTTTTCAGGAGACCATCTTGTCTGTTCCCTTGATGTCAACTTGTCTACCTACGTCTTTTTAAATGTGAGTCGTAGAAAGAGAATCGGTTTGCCTCTTTCAGTCTGTTTGTAATTGGCTGACTGATATAAGTCCCAGCTACCTATAACCTCCAGAATTGTCAATTGGTCTGTGACACCATGTTATTGAAATGGCTAACTGAGGAGATCATCAGCTTAGGGTGAGGAAGGCTTATTTTGCCCCACAAGGTTTTAGGTTTTGGTCCATACCTCATCACTTTAGCTGTGGGAAGATACATCAGGACATATCTGTTCATCTTGTGGCGGGGATGTGAAAAAGAGCAAGAAGCAGCCGGGCGTGGTGATGCACACCTTTAATCCCAGCACTCGGGAGGCAGAGGCAGGCAGATTTCTGAGTTCGATCGAGGCCAGCCTGGTCTACAAAGTGAGTTCAGGACAGCCAGGGCTACACAGAGAAACTCTGTCTCGAAAAAAAAAAAAAAAAAAAAAGAGCAAGAAGGGCTGGAGTCCCTCTCTCCTCCTCAGAAGTACACCCTTAGTGACGAGAAGACCAACTGTACTTTTTCAAATCACACCACTCTAGGAAACAAGCCCTTAACGTGGGCCCATGCGGGCAACGTTCTAGATCCAAGCTATAGCCTCAACTCGAAGCCACTTTGAGAGGTGTGCCAAAGCGGCTGTAGTACTTTCATTCCATTGCTGTGATAAAACACTGAACAAAAAGTTGATTTCAGCTTGTACTTCCAGGCTAGAGTCCACCAATGAAGGAAGTCCCAGCAGAACTTGAGTCAGAAACCATGGGCGGAACTCTGCTTGCTAGCTCACTGGATCGTGCTTGGATTCCTTCACTAGCAGCTTAGGCCCACCTGCGTAGGGAGAGCACCGCCCACAGTGGGCTGGGCCCTTCCGTGTTAATCATCAAACTAGGCTGTCTCTCACACTCATGCACACAGGCCAATCTAATCTGGGTAGTTTTTCAGCTGAGGCTCTTCCAGTTTACCCTAGGAGGTGTCTAAGCCATGAATCATCCTTTATGTTAGAAATAGGTCTGGGTCCGAAGAAAATGATTATAGAGCATTTCAGCAAGGTGAGAAGTTTGTGGACCAAGCAGGCCAGTACACTGGATGTGGTTCCTGCTGGGTTTATTAATGAAAGGCGGCAGAGCTCAGCCTTGCATTTACATGACTGGGCAAATTTAAAGTGACTCAGCTGATAAGAATGCACCTTTGAGCATCACCTACAACTTTGAGCACAGAGCACATAGTTTGATTTCAAGAAGTTCTGACCCCTTCTTAGAATTGGGAACAAAACACCCATGGAAGGAGTTACAGAGACAAAGTTTGGAGCTGTGACAAAAGGATGGACCATCTAGAGACTGCCATATCCAGGGATCCATCCCATAATCAGCCTCCAAACAAGGACACCATTGCATACACAAGCAAGATTTTGCTGAAAGGACCCTGATATAGCTGTCTCTTGTGAGACTATGCCGGGGCCTAGCAAACACAGAAGTGGATGCTCACAGTCACAGGGCCCCCAATGGAGGAGCTAGAGAAAGTACCCAAGGAGCTAAAGGGATCTGCAACCCTGTAGGTGCAACAACATTCTGAACTAACCAGTACCCCTGAGCTCTTGACTCTAGCTGCATATGTATCAAAAGATGGCCTAGTCGGCCATTACTGGAAAGAGAGGCCCATTGGACATGCAAACTTTATATGCCCCAGTACAGGGGAACGCCAGGGCCAAAAAGTGGGAGTTGGTGAGTAGGGGAGGGGGGAGGGTATGGGGGACTTTTGGGATAGTATTGGAAATGTAAATGAGGGAAATACCTAATTAAAAATATATATATATATAAAAAGAAGAAGTTCTGACCCTTGAGGAATTTGAATTTCTGCCAAGCAGCCCCCCTCCCCCCTTGAGACAGGAACTCGCTATTATGGAGCCCTAACTGTCCTGGAACTCTATGTAGACCAGGCTAGTCTTGAACTCACAGAGATCCACCTGCCTCTGCCTCCTGAGTGCTGGTGTGCGCCACCACACCCAGCTAGCTGTTCTTTATATTTTAAAAATGAAGTTTTGTCTTACTTAACCTTTTGATGGAAAAAGACAAGCATGTTTCTTTTACATTTTCCGCAATTCAGATGTGTATTTCCCTAACAGTGTACTTCTCAGGATATACCATTCATACATCCTTTTTGGTGAAAAGTCTTTTTAGTCTCTTGACTTCTGTGGTGGGGGGTAGAGGGTACCAGGATTGAACCCAGGGCCTCCCACACGCTGGGTAAACGCTCTGCCAAGCCACATCTGTAGTGCCTGGCTGTTTTAAGTTGGGTTGTTTGTCATTTTATTTGCTTGTTTATTTATCTTTAGAAGGGGCCTCACTGTGTAGCCTTGGGTGACATGGAACTCGCTGCCAACCAAGTTGGTGTTGAGCTCACAGAAATTCACGTGGCTCTGCCTCCCAAGTGCCTGGGCTGAAGGTGGCATCCCTGTGTCTTGCTTCCTGCTGCTGAGATGTATTTGTATACATAAAATTTTGAGATTATAATTACATCATTCCCCCCTCCTTTCCTCCCTTCAAACCTTCCTGTATCCTATAAAGATGATCGTCTGTTTTCAAAGAGGTCAAATCCGGATGCGCGATAAATGCACCAAACGTTTAAAACTATGTGCTGCTGTACAAATGCCGCAGCCAGCAGCACTGCGCACGGCAGACCCCGCCCTGACCCTAAAGCCCGCAGCGATTGCAGTTCAAGCTGTCCAGCATGAGGCAGGGTTATTATAGCCACCTGAAGTATGGCTCCTATTGAACATGTATCACTTTCCCAACACCGTAAAGCTGAAAAAGAAGCTGTAAGTCAAATGATCACGGGTACTCATTTTTCTCAAAGAAGTCTTTTGCCTTTCAGCGTCTCTGCCGCTCTTTTTTTTGTTTTGTTTTTTTGTTTTTCACAGGGTTTCTCTGTATAGCCCGGCTGTTCTGGAACTCACTCTGTAGACCAGGCTGGCCTCGAACTCAGAAATCCACCTGCCTCTGCTTCCCGGGTGCTGGGATTAAAGGCGTGCGCCACCATGCCCGGCTGTACTGCTCTTTTATAAGGGTCTTGCTGTGGAGCTCAACCTGGCCTCCAACGGAGCTTCCTATGCGTCCCGCTCTGCTGAGGCTGTAGGCGTGCCCCGCCACTCTTGACTTTGATTTTTTGAGGGGGTGGGGTGTTCCTCTGTGTAACCCTGACTGTCCTGGACTTGCTTTGTAGACCAGGCTGGCCTCGAACTGAGATCTAGCTGCCTCTGCCTCCCGAGCACTGGGATTAAAGATGTGTGTCACCACCACCTCCCAGTCACTTATTGTCTTAATAGTGACTTAGGGACAATATCTCCCCACCCTCGTTTTGGTTCTGGTGGTTGACAGGGGACTACATTAATGCTAAAGTCACTATCACTGAGCCATACACACTTCCAATTCAAGCAGAAGGTTGTAGATTTTTATGAAGTTCATTTATCAGTTTATCTAGTCTTTTTCTCTGTGTATTGGAGGATGATCCCAGGGCCTTGCAGGTGCTGGGCTATCTCTGTCTGAGTTATACCCAAATCACAGTTTACCTTTCAGGGATGGCGCTTTAGTGTCATATCTAAGAATCTATTTATTATTTCAGGTTGTAAGGATTTTCTTTTCCCTATACTTCTTCCCTCTCTCCCTCCTTCTCTCCCCCTCCCCCCACCCTATCTCTTCTGAGAAAGGGTTTCACTATGTAGCTGTGGTTGTCATGGAACTCACTATATAGACCAGGCTGGAATGGAACTCACAGAGATCTGCCTCTGTCTTCTGAGTGCTGGGATTTTAAGGTGTGCGCCATCATGATGGGCTATAGATTTTCTTTTGACTTTTTTTCTTCGTTTGTAAGTTTTCTAACTTTGCATTTAATTTAGGGCCTGTGTAACAATTTGGGTTAATTTTTGGCAAAGTAGATTTATTTTTTATTTTTTGCCTATGAATATGCCAAGACCCACTGAACTGCATGGTGGCCCCTTGTGGCTTGTGAGCTAGTCAGTAAGGCTCTTCGAAAGTCACTGGCCACATTCGGAAGAGCTTATCTCTTCCTTGTCCCACAGTCCTCTGTGTTTCTCCTTCTGCCTATATACACTGTCCTGTCCACTCAGGTTTACATGAAGTCTTAAAATCCACCAAGAGCTGGGCATGGTGGTGCATGTCTTTATTTCTAGCACTTCGGAGGCAGAGGCAGGCGATCTCTGTGAGTTCATGGCCAGCCTGGTCTATCTAGGGATACACAAGGAGATCATGTCTCAAAAAAAAAAAAATCTGTTAATGTGGGCTGGGAGGTGTGGCTTCATGGCAAAATGCCTGCTTAGCTTGCTTGAGGCCATGTAAGTTCAGTCTTTAGCCCTTTACCTGACTGTCTAGACTCTTTTGTCTTTTTTCTTTCTCTTATAAGCATTGTTTGGGTTGTGGCTTTATGCTTACATACAAAATTTTACTCAGCTTACTTGTATCTATAAATGTCAGGGCTGTTGCCTGGAGCTGCGTTTGATCTACAGGTCACTGTGGGTGGAGCTGGGGTGACCTTTGGTGCTCATGGGTTTGGAATGTCCCACACGTTGAGGCACTGTTGATTTCTTCCGTCAATATATTTCTGTTTTTTTTTTTTTTTTTAAGACAGGGTTTCTCTGTGTAGCTGTGTAGCCCTGGCTGTCCTGGAACTCACTCTGTAGACCATGCTAGCCTCAAATTCAGAAATCCACCTGCCTCTGCCTCCCGAGTGCTGGGATTAAAGGCATGCGCCACCATGCCCAGCTATATTTCTGTTTTTGACATATAAATTTTTGTAGATTAATAGTGGTTATTGAACTTATTGGTAGTTACTATAAATGTTATTACTTTTAAAATGTTGGCTTTTGCCAGGCAGTGGTGGCGCACGCCTTTAATCCCAGCACTCGGGAGGCAGAGGCAGGCAGATTTCTGAGTTCGAGGCCAGCCTGGTCTACAGAGTGAGTTCCAGGACAGCCAGGTCTATACAGAGAAACCCTGTCTCGAAAAAAAAAAAAAAAGTTGGCTTTTAATCACTCACTGCTAATGACATTTTTCAGATAATTTTTGTTTTGATCTATGTGTGTCTGCATGCCTACATGTGTGTGTGTGTGAGTGTGGGTACCTGTGGGTGCCTGTGGAGATCAGAAGAGGGTATCAGATCTCCTAAAGCGAGAGTTACAGTGAGCTATCCTCTGTGGGTGATGAGGCCCAGACTCTGGTCCTGTCCTGAGTTACACTGAAAAAGGAGCATGGTTTTGTTTGTTTTGTTTTAGATGGTCTCACAATATAACTGTGGCTGGCCTAGAACTTGCTGGGTAGACCAGGCTGACCTTGAAGTCATAAAGATCCCTTGCTTCAAGAACAGCATGGATCCTCTCTCTCTCTCTCTCTCTCTCTCTCTCTCTCTCTGCATTTTTGTTGTTTTTTCCCTTAACTTATTCATGTGTTCACTTTATATCCTGACTGCAGCCCCTCCCTCCTCTCCTCCCAGTTCCACCATCACATCCCTCTCATCCCTTCCCCCACTCTCCTTTCCCCCTTCTCCTCTGAGAAGGGAAGCCCACCACCCCACCCCCGCCCCATGGGTACCAACCAGCCCTGGCACATTAAGTTGTAGCAGGAGACTGAGGCCAAACAAGGTAGCCCACTAGGGAAGGGAGGCAACAGAGTCAGAGTCAGCCCCGCTCTGCTTGTTAGAGGACCCACATGGAGACCATGCTGGACATCTGCTACCTATGTGTAGGCGGCCTAGGGCTAGCCTGTGCATAAAGAGCAGCATGAATTATGGGCCTGAGCTACAGGGTCTGTGACTCTATAGAACTGGATTTTTGCTTCAGCCTGGTGTCCTTCCGCCTTGCTAAGCTTGCTTATAAACACTCCACTTATAAACACTGTTGGGGAGGGACCTTGGGGTTTCTATAGACTTTCATGTTGTCTATCAGCAGGGAGAGTGACATATTTTTCCTTTCTAAACCAGTGGTTCTCAGCCTTCCTAATGCTGTGACCTTTTAATACAGCTCTTTTTGTTATGGTGACTCCCAACCATAAATTATTTTGGTGCTATTTCATAACTGTAATTTTCTTCTGTTATAAATTTGTAGTGTAAATATCTGAAGTGCAAGGTATCTCATTTGTGACCTCCCCAAAGGGGTCATGACCCACAGGTTGAGAACCCCCTTTGAACTGAGCCTAGCGTGTAAACTGAGTTTAGCGTGTGTGTGTCCTTTTCTTACTTTGTAGGCTTTTCCCCTTTGGCCAGGACTGAGAGTCGGGTTGAAGAGGGAGGGATGGGGTGGATGTCTTTACCTTGTTCTTGACCATGGTGCAAAGCATTCAGACTTTTGTCCTGAGATAGTTACATGCAGCCCAGACTGGCCCCAAGCTCAGAATGTCACTGAGGGTGGCCCTGAGCTCCAGATTCTCATGTCCTCACTCCCCACACGGGGATTAAGGCGTGCACTACTATGCCTGCCTTTGGCCACTCTTAAACATCATGATAGTTGTAGTTTTGCTATTGATTATTGTAGGCTCCCTGTAATAGACTTAGGTGATATCAGGCATATTCTTTCTGTTCTGGTTCGTTTGATGGCTGCAGACTTTTGCTGGATCATTTGATTTGAGCACATGTTGTTTTGTTTTTGTTGTTTGTTGTTTTTGTTTCTGATTTTGTTTTTTTTTTTTTTTTTTTTTGTTTTGCTTGAGACAAGGTCTCACTATATAGCCTTGGCTGGCCTGGAACTTGATATGTAGATCAGGCTGACACAGACTCTCAGAGAACCCCCTTTCTCTCCCTCTCAAGTGCTGGGATTAAAGGCGTGCATTAAGCCCTGTAGTTTTTTGATTCCTGCTAGCATAGTAAGTAGATCACATCATTTATTTTCCACATTCTGAGCCAGCCCTGCATCCCCTGTCTGACCTATATTTGTTTATTTCTGTATTGCTTGACTGTCTGCTCTTGTGTAGTTGAAAGTTTCAGTGTTGTTCTGCCCTGGGCCCTGTTGATTTTGATTCTCTTCGTTCTCTGAACAAAGAAGCATAGTTTGTGACTGTGCCCTGCACATTTCCAGGTTGTGCTCTGAGGCTGGACAGCTGAATCCCACCCAGAGATCTAACGGAGTACAGCCATGGCTGGGCTAGGATGGCGAGTCAAGAGGCTGTGTGGGTCAGAGTGGGCTTGTAATTGGGTAACCTGAAAAGGTCCTCTGGATCTACTTTGTATGGGCTACCCTGCGCCAATGTGACCGTGTCAGCCCCCTCTAGACCTGAGACTACAGGTCTCTGACTTATGTATTTTTTAGGTACTATATTGTCATGCTTTAAGATACTGGTCTTAGGTCCTGGGCTCGTTACCCCCTCATGACAGTCCTGAGAGCCGGAACTACAGGTGTGGCCACAGCAATAATCTCCACTGCCTTTTAGTTGTGTGGAGTTGCTTCAGGTCAGAAAATGCATTGGTTTCTCACTGTGGCTGTAGCAAGCGCTTGAAGCAATACAGTTTGCTTGTGTGGTGGTACAGGCCTAAGCCCCAGTAGGCTCGTATCAAGGCTGCTTCTTTTTGGGGCCCTGTAGAATCCATATGCTGACTGAATCAGATTCTACAGAAGTCCATGCCCCTGACCCCTGGCCCCTTCTTTCTGGTGGTGCAGCCTCCTCACCCTCTGACCTGACCCTCTAGCCTTTCTCTTTTTTTTTTTTTTTTGCCGGTCTGATTTTCTTTTTTTTTTCCATTTTTATTAGGTATTTAGCTCATTTACATTTCCAATGCTATACCAAAAGTCCCCCATACCCACCCACCCTAGCCTTTCTCTTGTAAGGACCTTCGTAAAGACTCTGGACCACCCACCCATATGGTTCCTGGGTGATGTCTCCTTTTGTGGTCCTGACTATGAGCAGAGCTGGAGCGTCCCCTTTCCCTGTGTTTGCCCACAGATTCGAGGATGCTGGCATGGGATACAGAGAGAGCACTGAGGCAAGCTGGCAGGTTTTAGGTGAGGGTTGGGTTAACCGTGGCTGAGAGGAAGTAGGAGAACGAAGGAAGAAACAGAGCAGACAGGGCTGCCACCTGCCACCTGTCCTTCTCCTCCCAGCCGCCTCCTCACTCCTGCTTGACTCTGTCAGGGGTGTTCTCCCCCCAGGCCCCTGGTTCTCTAGGTTGAGGAGATCGAACCTTTCCTTGCTAGATGCAGGGCCTCTTCCTGGGTACACGAGAGCTTCGGGGTCTTGTTGCACTTCTGGGGAGAGAGCTGGTTGGTTGGGGCTCATACTGCTTACTACAGGGCTGTTCCTTAGCCTTCTCTCCCGACGATGGGCATCTTGGAACCACCCCCTACTAGGAGGGTGACCCAGTATGGCCTGATATTCTAGCTTCCCAGGGTCACCAGAACAGAATGCATCACTCAGAGCTGGCTGCCAAGTGTACCCAATGTCATTTAGGCTGCTGACAGGAGCTCCCCCCTTCAAGTTCCTTCAGCTCTCTTGCCCTCAGTGCTTGCAGAGCGAAGCTGCAGCTCTGGGAAGAAGCGTAGGCAACCAGTTAGCCTCCTGTTGTCCTCTGGGCAGGGCAGCCCTGCTATTGGGTTGTCAGGTAAGGAATGGGTCACTCAGTGAAGGCAGGACCTGGAGAGAAGTCTTATCCTGGAGCCTCGATGCACTCCCATTTGGCCCTCCTTGTACTGACTGAAAGCCTCACAGCTGGGTTTTCCCCATAGAGTATAACACTCCAGTGTTGGGATCTAGGCCCTAACGTGTGTGTGTCCCTGTGAGCCTGTGAGCCACTGCTGAGGTCTGGCCAGGAGGTATAACTGCGGCTAGCTAGCGGGGCACTTAGTCCCACCCCTTTGTCCAGCCACCTCCGCGGGTCCCAGTCCAGAGGTCTTCCTGAAGCAGGAAAGCAGAGTCGCTTTATTGGCTGTCAGGGTCTGAGCTTGGAGAGCTACATACAGAGCCATTTCATGGTGTGAGGAGGACTCTTTGACAATTTTTTTGCTGTGAGTGAGGCCGAGTGGACTGACCACAGGGTCTGGGGTGGATGCTAGGTTGTCTGTCACCTAGTGCCACCTGTCCTGAGCGCGCAGAGTTGTCGCCATGGCAACCTGAACTACGCAACAGCCTTAGGACCTGGGTCCTCTCTTGGCTGGGGTCCGGGCGTCCAGGGGGCGCGGGGCGGAGCCTCGGCCGGAGGCGGTGCCCGCGGCGGAGGGGCGGAGCGCAGCACGGAGCGCCTGGGCCCGGCGCGGAGGCTCGGCGGGGCCGGCCGGCGCGCTGCATCTGGCCGGCCGGGTAAGCGCGGGATGCGAACGGCGGGACAGCAGGAGGCGGGTGGCTGAGCCAAGCGGGTCGGCAGAGCTGGGCGGTAGGCGGCGGCGGCAACGGCAACGGCAGCGGCAGCGGTAGCGGCAGCGGCAGCGGTAGCGACTGCCAGTGGGCCTATACTATTCCCGCCCCCAGGCTGCAGGCCGTGGGCTGGGCAGGGGCAGCTGCATGGCGGCGGGACCAGGCCCAAGCCCCACTGGGGAAACCTTTAGTGGGAAAAGACAAACTGAAACGCAACCTGCTGGGAGCCATTAGACCCTCCTCAACGGGGTTGAGGAGGAGAGGACCCTCCTTCGCCTCAGCCTCTCCTTTGGAGATGCTAAGAGGGTATCTTGCAAAGCGTCAGAGAGAGAGAGAGAGAGACAGGCATTTTAGGGCTTGGAGGCCCTGAATCTCTCTCTGGTGTGAGGCTTGAACAGGGGGCAGGGTTGCTAGGGCATTTGGGCCTGGCGTGGGAGACTCAGGCCAGGTGGACCTGGGCTGGGTCTCTGGGAACATGGCTAGGGCAGAGTGTGGGGGAGGGGTCGTAAGGCTTGGGTTCTGGCTTTCTGAAGGCCGGGCACTCCTCTCTTAGCGGTTGGGGTCTGTCCCATTACCAATTGGCTCGTGACATTTGGTATTTGACAGTGACCGAGCAAGGGAGCGATGGTGTGCAGATGATGGAATGGGTTGGCCAGCAGCAGGCTATTCGGCCTGGACAATTGCTAAGAGGAAGGGAATTCTCAGGTTTTGGCTGTAGCCAATGGAGTTCCAGGTGGGCAGGGGTGGGTCCAGCCTGTGCGTCCTGGGAGAGGAGTACCTACCAGTGGGAGTGAGAGTGGGTGTACCTGACAAGGAGGAGCCCTGCTGTGGGCAGATGACTCCTAAACACCTTATAGAAGCGCACTGAGAACCCCAGGGGTGAATGGAAGAGGCAGAAGCTGAGATGGAGTTTGAGGGTTACTGTGGTGTCACCAGGAGCAGGTTGAATGCATCGCTGTCATGGGTGACACTAAATTTTATGTCTTTGTCTAGACAGGACAGTAAACAGAGCCCTTGTGCCAGGTGCTTTGGAGGAGAGGCCTTGATTGGAAGTGGCTTTGGGTTGGGTGGTGTGAACAAGCTCAGATATCAGGACGCACAATCTGGCCATCTGAGTACCACAGACATGACAGCCAGTGCCAGGAACATAGGGAGAGACTAAATCCCACTGATGGCTTTCCTGAGGTTGGCCCTGCGATCAGAGGAGCTGGAGGTGCAAGTGTGCTAGGCCAGAGAGGGTATAGCAGGAGGTGTGGTCAGGAGGAAAACACTTCTGGGGCGATGGCTAGCAATGGTGGGTCAGGGAAGAGAATAGTCTGTTTTGCCTTAGCCTAAGGAAGGGGAGCGATTGACTGTGGATACAAGAAAAAGGGGGTGCTGGTGGTGCAAAAAAAAAGTCATAGGCATGAGGGACTTGTAGGATGGATATCTCAGGATTTGAATGACCGTCCATCTAGGATCAGAAAACTTGCTCAGTGCCTTGTCCCCAGGGTGGGACCTGGGTCTTCAGTTCTCCTGTGCGGCTATTTCAGCGCATCTCCAGAAGATGCCCTGAAGCTCTAAAGAAGCGGCCTAAAGCCGCCAGCCGGGGCATTGTGGTTTAGGCTGCCAGAGCTAGGAGAGAGGGAGGTGTGGGTCCAGCCGCGACAAATCACCAGGGCATTTAGAATGCGAGTGGCGGCGGGGAGAAACCACTTCCGTTCCGTTTCCTTCCAGGCGGTGGCGGGAATGAGATCGGTCCCTCAGGTGGGGCCGCAGCGCCCTCTGGAGGCCCAGTTCAGGGTTTCCAGGTCTCCGGTGCTAGCAGCGGCGCGTGCGTGCGTCCAAGGAGGCCTCCCGCACCCGGCAGGGGGACAGCACCATGCGCAGGAAACAGCTAGGCTTGGGAAGGTTGCCGTGCGCCCTACCAGTCCCAACCTCGGTGCCACTGGCCACCACAATCAGACTTGTCTTTGGTCTTTCCCAGGTTCCGAGCTCGCCGGCCGGGAGCAGCAGCGCTCTCCGGGCAAGTGGACAAGCCCCGCGCCCCGCTGCGCTGCGCCATGCCGGAGGGCTGAGCTTTGGGGCCCGCTGCTCTTTGGGACACAGCAGGACCTCGTCCCTTGGCGCCTTGGGACTGCGCGCGCCAGGGCGGAGCCCGGGCCGCTGACCATGGTGCTGCCTCCTCCAGACCGGCGCCACGTGTGCCTGACCACGCTGGTGATCATGGGCAGTATGGCCGTCATGGACGCATACCTGGTGGAGCAGAACCAGGGCCCGCGCAAGATTGGCGTGTGCATAATTGTGTTGGTAGGCGATGTGTGCTTCCTGCTGGTGCTGCGCTATGTGGCCGTGTGGGTGGGGGCCGAGGTTCGCACGGCCAAGCGTGGCTACGCTATGATCCTCTGGTTCCTCTACATCTTCGTGCTGGAGATCAAGCTCTATTTCATCTTTCAGAACTACAAGGCTGCGCGGCGCGGAGCGGCCGACCCAGTGGCTCGCAAGGCGTTGACACTGCTACTGTCTGTGTGCGTGCCAGGCCTGTTCCTGTTGCTTGTGGCACTAGACCGCATGGAATATGTGCGCACCTTCCGAAAGCGCGAGGACCTGCGGGGCCGCCTCTTCTGGGTGGCTTTGGATCTGCTGGATCTGCTGGACATGCAGGCCAACCTCTGGGAGCCGCCACGCACTGGGTTGCCACTGTGGGCCGAAGGCCTCACCTTTTTCTATTGCTATATGCTGCTGTTGGTGCTGCCCTGCGTAGCGCTCAGCGAGGTCAGCATGCAAGGGGAGCACATCGCACCGCAGAAGATGATGCTGTACCCGGTGCTCAGCCTCGCCACTGTCAATGTGGTGGCTGTGCTGGCTCGTGCCGCCAATATGGCACTCTTCCGCGATAGCCGAGTCTCGGCCATCTTCGTAGGCAAGAACGTGGTGGCACTGGCCACCAAGGCCTGCACGTTCCTCGAGTACCGTCGCCAGGTTCGCGATTTTCCACCACCTGCGCTTGCACTTGAGCTGCAACCACCGCCTTCCCAGCGCAACTCGGTGCCGCCTCCTCCACCACTGCATGGCCCGCCAGTGCGCCCCCACGGGCCCTCACCCACGCGGGATGCGCTGGACACGTGACAGCCCCCCCCCCCCGCGCGGGCCGCACAGACGCTGGACTAACTGCGCGCGGTTTGCATGGGATGGGATGGGGCAGGCTCCCCTTAGGGACAGGTGTTGTGAATGCATACCTGTGCAGTGCCTGCGGTGCCTGGGGCCATGTCTGCTTCTTCATCTCAGGAATCTCTCGGACCACGGACTCTCAGCCTCCACTCCACTAGCTCGCCTCGATGCAAAGGCAGCTGGTGAGGCCTGGTCTTGAGTGGAGATGGCTCAACCCCTGCCTGATGCGGGGCTGCCGGGATGGGAGGGCGGGCAGTGTTCCAGGAGATCTGGACCTATGGTAGGGGCTTCTGGCTCAGAGTTTGGGGCCAAAGAGGCCTCTGTCATTTTAAAGACTTGTGTTTACAGTTTTGTACCCAAAGCCTGGCTATTATTCCTGTCTCATGAGTCCCCTGCCTAACAGCTGGCCAGAGTAGCAAGGACTGGTGAGTGCTGGTGGCCATGGGGCAGTCAGGTACTTCTGGAGCAAACAGGTATTTGTGGGGTCTCTTCTCCAGGTAGTCCATTGTGGTCCCGTGTCAGAGACACCCTCTCTTCTCCCACCTCACTGTGACTGTCCCCACAGAATCTGCTTTTGCTATGGTACCTTGACTTCCTCCTTCTCCTCCCATTCCACCTCTCCACAGCCTCCCAGGCCTCCCACCCCTGTCCAACTCAGGCTCAGAAAAGTCCTGCACCTCCACCCCCTTCCCGTGCAGACTTGCTCTGCCTGTGGGGGCCTTGACTCATGACTGTCAGTGTCCCACGGGATCAGGTGCCAGCCTTGTTCCCAAGTTGGTGCTGCCTGCAGCCTCAGCCAGAACAATCTGGCCTTATGTCACCCAGCCTGGCCCTGCCCCAGACACTGACCAGTCCCGCAGTGCCCTGGCCCAGCGGCAGAGGCCCTGAAGTCTGTCTGCAGGTGGTCTCCCTGACCTCTACCCTGCATCTGTGGTGACTGAATTCACCAGACCTTGGAGTGTTTCTCTGTGGCATCTGGGGGAGGGACCTTCATGAGGCTGTTTGGGGAGCCTTACCTGTGAGAGGTGAGGGTCACATAGATTCCTGACCCGGCATCTGCAGTGCCATGCAGACCTACGGCCTGCCAGGCCTGCGTTCACTGCATTGCCCGGTCCCTTACATTCACCTCCCCTGAAGCGAGGATCCACGCCCTGCGATCCGGACGGAGCAAGGGTTTTGCTGTCCAGTCTGTCACTGGTTGTAGAGGGGTGTAGACCAGACCCAGTTGTATACAGTAGGGTAGCTCCGTTCCTGTGCCCACTTCTGGATGCACCGGCTGCTCCCTTCTCTACCCAGGGAGCTGCTTCGCTGAGTCTGGACTTGGAGTCACCTGTTTTGCAGGCAGCTGTCCTTGGAGATCATTCTCTCCACGGGTACAGGGGCCACTCATGGCTACACCCCTGACCCGGTGGAGTACGGCAGTGCCTCTCTGCCTGCCCTACTGAGCTTTGTCTCCGCTACTGATCACAGTGCCTGATGAGCATCCTGAAAACCTTGGCTTTGGGTTCCACACTCCCATGACACCGCAATCCACCGACAGGCCTTAGAGAGTGGAGGCCTATGGTATACAGGGCAGAAACCCTGTGAAGTACACATGGGGGGTGGCTCCGGGTATTCCTCAGCTAATAGGCAGACCCAGGCTCTGTGCAGTGTTGGGTGGGGAGCACAGTAGTTGAGGCCCAAGGGATGAGGTTTAGTTTGCAGTGCTGGGCTGTTGCCTGTGGCCTTCTCTTGCTTAAGCCAGGGCCATCCTACCTTGCTGGTCTCTTGTCTCTGTGGTCCCATTTGAGAAGGGTCATCTTTATCTAGCTGCACCTAGCCATCTCTTCCCTAACTTCTTGAGGTGGCATGTTTGTCCAGATATAGTAGAGAAGGGAGCTAGGGGTCCCTTGTCCCCATAATTCACTCCTGCTTCATAAATCCTGGTGCTAGGCTGCTGACTGTGATCTAAAGTCCTTAAGAGGTCTGGGTCTGATGAGCATCTGGAACCAGCACTGGGCAGAGCTGGTCCTTGGGGACATGGAAAGAAATTGGATTTGGGCCCTCCAACAGCAAGCATCCCAGGGCCGTGAGTGGTGGGTTCTGGCTAACATCAAGAAAGGTTACTGTGTGAGGCTGGGGGATAGTTGTGGTCACAGGGACCTCAGTGAATACCTCAGGTGAAGTGTTGGGTAAGTCAGATGACTGCCAATGGGCAGGGAGGCGAATGGTGAGCAGACTCGGGGATGGGGGATGGGATGGGGACACTCCCTGTGAGGTAAATTGGTATGGAGAATTCTTCCTGGGCTCTAGCCCTCACGTGGGTTTTAGAGGAATGGCCTGTCAAGGCATGCTCGCTGTGAGGATTCTGAAATGGCTTCTGTGTCTGCTTCAGAAGAGGATTCTGAGATTGTACACAGCATAAGACATGAAGCATCCAAGGCTAAACCCCCAGAGTGCTTTAGATGGGTGGGGCCAAGATGGGTGGGGCCAAGGAGGCCCAAGAAGGGGTGGGAGCTGTGGCTTGGCATGGAGGGCATGGGCTGGAGGCGCCCGTGTGGGCCAGGGAGAGAAGTGCTTCCTGAGACTTGGGCAAAAGAGTCAGAATGTAAAGACAGCATAGGCAGTCAGCTCCTTGGGGAGTCAGTGGGGAGTGGAGGGAGAGAAGTGGACAGCAAGGCTGGGGGCCAGGGCTACCCCATGTGCGATGCCCCTCCAAGGAGTCAACTCACCTCTGGTGTCATCAGGAGCATAGCCACCCTCTCCAGCTTCTCCTCCAGTGCAATGCCACATGTTTCCAGCTTATGTGTCAAGGCTCGGGGAAGGATCAGAGAAGCTCCTATGCCCATGTCCCAGAGTGGGACCTACTGTGTGCTTGACTTTCTCTGTCTAGGTAGATAGCCCCATTACTGTCGGGAGCTTGACTTTGCCAAGATCTGAGATCTTAACCAGAGTCCGGACAGGTCTGTGGACTTGGAGCCTAGCCTCATGGTGATCAAGACCCACAAACCAAATGTTAGAAACTCTCCTGGGGCACTAAACTCCCTCAGCTTTCTCAACTGTTAGTTTTTGAGATGAGGGTCTCATATTGTCTTATAGATTGGCTCCAAAGTCCTGGGCTCAAGTGCTGTCCCTGCCCCAGCTGCCTGAGTAGCTGAGAATATAGGTGCTACCTTCCTGACTTGGGCAGTTTGTCTGTTTGATTGTTTATTGAGCTGGGGTCTCATGTACCCTAGGCTGTCCTTGAATGCACTGAGTGGCTGAGGATGATGGCCCCTCCATTCCCAGAGCTGGGATTATAGGCATGAACACTGTGCCCACCACCCTTTTAAAAAAGCAGTACTGTCTGAAACCCAGGCTTCATGCATGGTAGGCAAGCACTGGGCCAACTGATCTACATCTTCAGCCCCGCCCTTAAAGGTAGGCTGGTGTTTTCTCCTTTAGGCAAAGCTGTCATAGATTAACCCCAATCTTAGCCCTTTTCTGGTGCAGGTGAGAGGGCTGCATGCATTAGGGCCCTTTGCTCCATCTTCCTCTGGTCGGGCTTTGGTAAGGGGTGATGGTAGCAAGGACTGCTGTCTGCTGTGGTGTGCCACGCCCTGGGCAGACCACCAATATTTCAGTACTGATGCTCCACTATCTACAGTCTGAGGAAGTGGGCTCTGGTGAGTTGCGTTGGGCAGCCCCTTGTTGGCCCTCACCGTCTCCTTTAGGCTGGGCCTGTGGGCAAGAGGAAGCAACACGCTCAGGCTACAATGTGCTGCTTGCTGGGCCAGGAAATACTGCATATTGGGCCCAGGAGTCAGTGTTTTCCCTGGCACCTTGGCACTGTGGCAGGCTCTCAAAGTCCAATCCCAGACATGGCCAAGCATGGGAGCCCCACAAAAAGAGGCTGTGCTAGGAGCTGGATGAGGTCTTGGGTTCCAAGCTAGGGCTTCTGAGGAGGGAGGGACACTTAGGGATGCCTGCCCGTTCTATCTGTACTTATGTTGAAGTAATGTTGTTGGACCAGGGTCAGACAGCCTTTGCCAGTCTGATCCCATCACAGGGGAAAGTCTGGACTTGTGGCCATTCACCTTCCACTTGAAAACAAACTCACATTTGCTGTGGAAAAATGGCTGCAAAAGAAAGAAACCTGAATTCATCAAAATCAGACCCACTTACCTTCCTGTCATCTGATTGCTCTGAGCAAAGAAACTGTGAGAGACACCAACCAATGGCCCTCAGCAAAGCTGTCTATTCTGTTGTCTTTTAGATGAGTCACCCTCCCTCTTAGGAACTCCTTTGCTAATTGCCCAGGATGAAGCAAGGGGTGGGGGACTACCCTCATGGTAAGCCGTGAGTAACTTCACTTGTGAGACAAGATCAGAAGTAAATGCAAAGGGCTCCTCAACCAGAGGTGGGCAAGAAGAACTGTCACCTCTGTGGCTTGGTGTGGGTGGGGCAGGTGTGTGCCACATATAGATATGTGGGAGTTCTCTGCTGGCAGGACTGAACTGCAGGAGGTAGAGTCTAGGACCCTGAGGAGGCCTGGTCAGGAGTGACCTATAGGGCTGTCTTAGACAGGGTAACCATTGCTGTGATAAACACTGTGACTAAAGCGACTTGAGAAGGAGGAAAGGCTCACACTTCCTCCTCACTGTTCATCACTTAAGGAATTCCTGACAGGAACTCACATCAGGGTAGGAACCTGGGGGCAGGAGCTGTTGCAGAGGCCATGGACGGTGCTCCTTGCTGGCTTGCTCCTCATGGCTTGCTCAGCCTGCTTTCTTATAGAGCGCAGGACCACCAGTCCAGGGATGGCACCACCCACAATGGGCTGAGCCCTCTCCCATCAATCAGTAATTAAAAAAAAAATTCCTTAAGAGTCTTGCATACAGCCCAATCTTATAGAGACATTTTCTTTTCTTTTTCCTTTTTTTCCTTCAGTTTTTGGAAACAGGGTTTTTCTGTGTAGCCCTGGCTGTCCTGGATCTCACTCTGTAGACCAGGCTGGCCTCGAACTCAGAAATCCACCTGCCTCTGCCTCCCGAGTGCTGGGATTAAAGGCGTGCACCACCACTGCCTGGCTGGAGACATTTTTTAATTGAGGTTCCCCTGTTTCAGTTGACATAAAATTAGCCAGCGAACGGGCCCAGAGCCTCCCTCTCCAGGTGAAGAGACTCCAGTCTGTCACTGAGAACTCCCTGGTGTCAGGTTGACTTATGGGCTCTCTGTTTTACTTAAGCTGGGTTTGGCATGGTCGAGCCAGCTAAGGCACATATAACTTCTCACTAGGATATAAAACTCAAGCTAGCTCTATGGCTTGACAGTCTGTGTCCTTCTAAAATCTGTGTTGACCCTTTAAACCCAAAGCAACCTAGTTGAAGGCTGTGCCCTTTAAAAGGGCTTTAATGTGGGGAGCCTGCCATTGCTCTCCTTTGATGACCCAGTAGGAGGATGAAGCGGGCATCGTCTTGGCAGCAGAGAGCAACGCTCACTGTGCACAACCTGCTGCCAACGTGACCTTGGACCTCCAGCTTTTGGAAACATGAGAGGTAAATTTTTGTTGCTGATCAGTTTCCCAGCTTGCAGCATGTTGTGACTGCAGCACAGACATGGGGAGAATATGTGCGGAATATGTGCAGCCCGTGTGGACTTCGTTTCTCTTCTCTGTAAATCTGCCAGTGTAAGTGGTCCAGGCTGCCACTTCCCCAGCTGATGGAACCCACGTCTCTCCGATCTCATTTTCTTTGGTGTGAGTTCTGCTATTGAAACTGCAGCTGCTCCCTTAGGTCAAAGCCAGAGAGAGGGCTGAATAGGTCGAAAAGGGCCCTGGTAGGATTTCTTTGTGGGGAGGGGATGCGGTGGGGGATGCTTGGATCCTGGCTTTACACACACGCTCACTCTCCTGTGTTAGGCAGGTTTTCTTTACAGACAAATCTCAGAGAGAAACAGCTTAAAGTAGAAAAGATTCATTTTGACTCAGAGGTTCAGAGCTTTTAGACTATGGCTAGCTCCATTGTTTTGGACCTGAGGGAAGACGGCGTTATGATGGCAAGAGTGTGCTGTGGAGGTGGCTACTCACTTCACGCAAGTCAGAAAAGTGTGTTTGTGTGAGACCCCTTCAAGACCTACTTCCTTCGAATAGGCTCCACCTCCCAGACCTACTTCCTTCAAATAGGCTCCGCCTCCCAGACCTACTTCCTTCAAATAGGCTCCACCTCCCAGACCTACTTCCTTCGAATAGGCTCCACCTCCCAGACCTACTTCCTTTGAATAGGCTCCACCTCCCAGACCTACGTCCTTCAAATAGGCTCCACCTCCCAGACCTACTTCCTTCGAATAGGCTCCACCTCCCAGACCTACTTCCTTCAAATAGGCTCCACCTCCCAGACCTACTTCTTTCAAATAGGCTCCGCCTCCCAGCATCTTCTTATACGCGTTCTCACGACTGGCCAGGAAAGACACAACAAACCAGAATCTTCTGCGGCAAAACTTTATTGCTTACATCTTCAGGAGCCAGGAGCGCAAGCCCCCAGCCCCAAAAACGAAAGCGCCCCTCGCTTACATCTTTAGGAGCCAGAGCGCCAGCGCGCCAGAGCGAAAGCGCAAGAAGCGCAAGTAAGAGAGAGAATGGCGGAAACCCCGTCCCCTTTTTAGGAGAGTTATTCTCCGCCTAGGACGCATCACTCCCTGATTGGCTGCAGCCCATGGCCGAGTTAAGGCAGAGTACATGTAGTGGTAAAATACCCTTGGCACATGCGCAGATTATTTGTTTACCACTTAGAACACAGGATGTCAGCGCCATCTTGTGACGGCGAATGTGGGGGCGGCTCCCAACATCTCCCCCTTTTCTTTTAATAAGAGCAATAGGCCACCCATATTAATGAGAGTGGAGATAGAGGTCAAATCCCCAGTGTGTAGGTAAAGGAGCCATGTACAGGATTAGCTCTTAGGCTCACAGGCTTTTACCCAGAGCAACCCTGACCTGCTCCCGTGTCGTTTTGCCTGGAGAGAAGGACACTTGGACACTCAACCTTCTTGAAAGATGACATGTCTCCCTAGAATAGGCTCATATATGCCGCAGAGCCCTTCTACTGCAGTGCTTAGCCGTGCAACTCTCCCGGGCTGCTGAAGCACACTCACTCTATCCCGTGCAATGAGTCTAGCCTCGTGAGATGCAAGAGCTGAGTGGCCAGCGACCTATTGCCTAAGCATAGATATATCAGGGGAAGCACCATGTTCTAGTACTGCAAGTGCCTGGGCAATAACCACCTTGTCTCTCCTAGTTTGGGCCTTAAGCTTACAGACCAACCAAAGAAGCAACACTAATCCACAGCAAAGTGTATCTCCAAATAATATCAATCCCACCCATTCTTTAAAGAAGGGAAATGCTGAGGAGATCCAATTGGGTAATCCTTTGGTCAGGGACAGGTCCAAGCGCGTGGAGTTGACCTGAAGTCTCAATTCCCGAAGGATCTGTTCAAATTCAGCCGTCCAATTCTGTAACATATACTGAAAAAGACTTTTTGACAAATTAGCTGCCCTAGTAAATTTAACATACTGAATGGAAGTAACACACAATCCCGGAAACTTTTGTTTACACCCCAGCTGAGCTATTTGCCATAATACATCTAGTTGTTTCTGGACAAGATCTATGAGTTGATTAACCAGCATGAGACCTCCCTGTATCATGACATTAGCTGAGGCCTGTTTATCTATGACTGTAGTCACTGAGGCTGACAAAGTGTTAATGGTGTCAGTCGTCTGGACCTGTCCAGACAGAGCCAAGGCTGTCTGAATCAAGGCTAAACCCAGTTCCTAGTTAGTGGTAAAAAAGCAGGGGAATACTTGAGCATTATACATCACCGTCATTGGGAGTGGAAATGTCGACATTATCTCCCAACGCTGCTCTCTCTTTATTATTGACGCCCTGGACATCACCAAGACGAGGGACATCAGTATTCCCTTGGTCAGTCTGGATTTTTCGGGTGAGTCTTTCTGGTATCCAAAATGGGTTGTCTTCATTCTGTGGGAAAACACAAACCGCTCCCCTGGATCTTATCAAAATAGGATCCGGGCCATACCATTTATTATCAAGGACATTTTTTCATTTAACCATCTCATTGGGCCTATCTGGCTCTGAACAATGACGTTCAGCCGCAGTATGGCCATGAGCATCAATATTTAAAAAATTGAGTGTAAAGAGTGCCATAGACACAGACACTCTTGGTGCTCGGGGTAGAGTCTCGATTCCCCTCTTCTGCTTTATAAGATAGGCTTTGAGGGTGCGATGCGCACGCTCAACAATACCCTGTCCTTGAGGGTTGTATGGAAGTCCAGTCAGGTGGGTCACGTCCATCTGACGGCAGAACTGCTGGAATTTTTGAGACGTATAAGCTGGTCCATTATCAGTCTTAAGGAGTTTGGGTTTCCCCCAAGCACTCCATGCCTCAAGGCAATGTTGAATCACATGTGAGGCTTTTTCTCCGGTTAACGGAGAAGCAAACATGATGCCAGAACATGTGTCAATGGACACATGGAGATATTGAAGTTTTCCAAAGGAAGAAACATGTGTAACATCCATTTGCCAGACCTGTAGAGGTCGAATACCGCGTGGGTTAATTCCCACATGAGGAACTGGCAAGAACTCACAGCAGCTTTGACATTGAGTAACAATGTCACGGGCTTCTTTTCTTGTCAAGGAGAAACGACTGCGTAATGTTTCAGCCGTCACATGAAAATTGTTATGAAAATTTCTTGCAGCCTCTACCGGGGATGATAGGGCAGCAGCCACCACTTTAGTGGCCTTATCTGCCAAATCATTTCCCAGAGCCATGGGGCCAGGTAGGCCTGAATGGGCTCTAACATGAGTAATATAAACAGGAAATCTTCTAGATAACAAAACTAATTGTATCTGCTGAAAAATATTGGCAACTCTACTGGAAGGCTTAATCACTCCAGCCACTTCTAAAAGATTTACTGCATTAACCACATAACAGGAATCTGACACAATATTAAGGGGTTCTAAAAAAGTTTTTAAAACTTCTAAAACCACTAAACATTCTACCACTTGAGGTGAATTTTCATTATATTGTTTGGATACCACTTTACCATTAGCCACATAGGCACCTATGCCAGTTTTTGATCCATCAGTATATACCACAATCCCATTTTTAAGTGGGTTTCTTACTGTTATTTGTGGAAACACAACAGATTGATTTTGGGCAAACTGTAAAATTGGATGTTTTGGATAATGGTTATCTATTTGTCCTGAAAAGGAGGTAACTAAAACTGCCCAATCATTAGATGTGGCTGCCAAGGTTTGAACCTGTGCAGCGGTATAAGGTACAATTAAAAGATATGGACTTCGCCCAAAGTGGGTGATTGCTGCTTTTAGGCCTTTAAGGGCAAGCTGTGCAATTGCATCAGGATACCAATCTATTATTTTAGCTGGGGATACGTTTGGATGGATCCACAACAATGGCCCATTCTGCCACAAAACTGCGGTTGGCAATTGTGCTGTCTTAAAGACACACAAACTAAAAGGCTGCGAATCCTCAATACGTTGTAATTGTGCATTCTGTAAGGCTTTTTCCACCTTTTGTAAGGCCTGGTTAGCAGCTAGAGTAAGAGCCCTAGGGGAGGAGATATGAGGATCTCCTTCTAAAATACCAAACAAAGGCCTTAACTCAGCGGAAGGAATCTTTAAAAAAGGTCTGAGCCAATTAATATCTCCCAACAGCTTTTGAAAATCATTTAAGGTATGGAGGTGATCTCTTTTTATCTAAACATGTAAATATTGATTTCTCTCAAAGGAGGAAATATGCGTGACATCCATTTGTCAGACCTGTAATGGCCTGACGCCACGAGGGCTTACCCCTACGTGAGTAGATAAAATTTGACAACAATCTAAAGGCATTATTAAGTAATCAGAATCATTTCCAGTAGAACTAATCCCTCTTGCAGCTCTAGGAATACCAGAGGAAGAAAAAACAGCCATGTAGGCTTGGCAAAATTATTAGTTGAGCTATTCTGTCCCCTTGTGATATAGAAAAGACAACTTGAGGACAAGAACAGAGAACCTGAAGTTCCCCTTTATAATCTTGATCTACAACTTTAGGGTGGACAATAAGACCTTGTAGGCTGCAAGAGCCTGCCTCTGTCATACTGGCCACAAAATCTGAGAAGGACTCCTGAGGTCCCTGGATGATCTTAGTTAATTGTCCAGTGGCTTCACCTGCTCGGGAGAGCGCCTTCCAGGCCCTAATAGCCGTGGAGGAAATTTGGGCATAAGCTCCCCAATGGTAGTTTGTCTGATCAGCAGAATAAGCTCCCTGACCCGTTAACAAGTCAAAAGTCCAATCTCTCTGCTCTGGAGTCAAAGCAGCTGCGTTTGCTCGGGCCTGCGCTTGTGCAGCTTCGTGCCAAAGCGCTCTCCATTCCATATATTTGCCCATACTAGGGAGAGCGGCTTTTACAATCGTTTGCCAGTCGGCAGGAGTTAGTGCCATGCTGGCAAGCCTGTCTAACTGCACCAAGGTAAAATTAGCATTGGTTCCGTATTTACGGACCGACTCGGCGAGTTCTTTAATCTGCACGTATTCTACCGGAGCGCGGACACGCCCACCCTCGGCTCCTTCAAAGACCGGAAATGCCTGTTGTATTTTCCTTTGTTCCTCTCTGGGAATGAATGAGTCTGCGCATTGCCTCTCTGCGCATTGTCTCTCTGCGCATTGCCTCTCTGCGCATTGTCTCTCTGCGCATTGCCTCTCTGCGCATCGTCTCTCTGCGCAGGGCTGACGCACTACGCAGGGCGGGGGCTCCGCATAGGGCGGACCTTGAAGCCGACTGCCCGGAGGCTGAACAGCATGCTGGCTTTCGCCAGCCGCTTTTGGCTTTTTTCTTGACCGATTAGCTGGCTGGTAATGAGCTGCTTCTTCCTCCCAGTCTGTTTCCTCAGAGGAGAATTCTTCATCTGCTTCAGAGCTACTAAGAGCTGGCTTCCTGAGCTCATCTAGTGACGAGTATCTCCTAGAGACCTCCGCTAATTGATCTTTTTTCTTTTCTTTTTTCTTTTCCTTCCTTCTAATCTCTCCCCAGGTATTCTTACCTGACCTAAACTTTTCCTTGGGTTCAAGACCCTTGGAAAGGCCTGTATACTTATTTTGTGAACCATATTTTCTCTTTGCTCCTACTCTCTCTCCCCGCTTTACTTCTGATAGATTGTCCTGAATTTCATCTAGAATTTTCAGCCCTATCTTAATCACCTGATAACATGTGAAAAAGAACAAAAGGGCTCCTAACACTAGAAAAGGTTCAAGGCCAAACATACCTTGTAAAGCTATTTTCCACTTTACTTCTGATAGACTGTCTTGAATTTCGTTAGAAAGTTCAAGACCAGACTTACCTTGTAAAGCTGTACTCACTGGTACTCCTGTTCCCCAGCTGAAAAGTTCTGAATTCATGCAGTTGAATCCTTCTCAACAGTCTGTTTTACGGGAACCTTTATTACCGTGACCCGCAGTTCTGGTTCCGGAATGAGGGATCTTCCTTGCGCCGGTCCCGAGTTTTCTTGTATTTTTTCGTCCCGGATTTCAGCACCAACTCTTATACGCGTTCTCACGACCGGCCAGGAAAGACACAACAAACCAGAATCTTCTGCGGCAAAACTTTATTGCTTACATCTTCAGGAGCCAGGAGCGCAAGCCCCCAGCCCCAAAAACGAAAGCGCCCCTCGCTTACATCTTTAGGAGCCAGAGCGCCAGCGCGCCAGAGCGAAAGCGCAAGAAGCGCAAGTAAGAGAGAGAATGGCGGAAACCCCGTCCCCTTTTTAGGAGAGTTATTCTCCGCCTAGGACGCATCACTCCCTGATTGGCTGCAGCCCATGGCCGAGTTAAGGCAGAGTACATGTAGTGGTAAAATACCCTTGGCACATGCGCAGATTATTTGTTTACCACTTAGAACACAGGATGTCAGCGCCATCTTGTGACGGCGAATGTGGGGGCGGCTCCCAACAGCATCTACCACTTCTAACAATTTCATTGAATTATAAAATCTTCATCTATGAGGTCGGAGCTCTCAGGACTCAGGCACTTCCCAAAGCCAACCAAACTTTTCCACATGAATGTTTGCAGGATAGTTCAGATTCAAAACATGATACCGCTGTGGTCCAGAATTTAGATACATGCTACAAGCAGGGAAAGGGTTTACCTTTTGGGTGCCCTATAAGCAGGTGTGGCAGAGAAAGGGGCCATCCTAGGGTCATGGGCTAGCCTCTGGAAACAGACTGACTTGGTCTTCTCAGCCTCACCTTGTCTTGTGTTGTCAGTGGACATCCAGCGTTTGGCTCTTCACCCATGCCTTGCCTTGGCAGAGTCGTAGCAGTGGCTGCCAGCCAGGCTCTGCAGTCTGGATTCATCAGCCTCGCCCTGACCATTTGTAGGCTGAGTGTCTCGCTTATTTTGGGGAATGTCCCTCTTCTGTCCTTTCCAAATCCATTTTCTTACTCCATTTTTTGGGGGTTAGGGTAGGGATTTGAAGGAACCCTGCCCATATTCTGGCCATAATTTTGTTTTCTTTAAATGGATTTGTTGCTGTTTTTGTTTGCTTTTGTTTTTTCCGGACAGGGTTTCTCTATGTAGCTTTGACTGTCCTGGAACTCACTCTGTAGGCCAGGCTGGCCTCGAACTCAGAGATGTGTTTGTCTCTGCCTCCAGAGTGTCGGGATTAAAGGTGTGGTGACCCCATCCCCTCTTCCCTGTGTCTCTCCCCCTGCCTCGAGTGTCCTGTCCCCGCTCTCCTCCACATGCTTGTTGTTTTAAGACAGGATCATGCTATTCATCCCCGGCAGCCCTTGACCTGGAATTATAGAGTTCACTTTTTGCCACCACTTATTTATTACTTAAATGGATCTTACACACAAAGAACTAGAAGTGCCATTATCCTTGGCACTGGTGGGCAGGTTGCTTTACATATTTAATGTGCTGCTTTTTATAATGTTAACAGGCACTTGCACTCTCCCCAAACAAAACAAGAGTTGAGCCTGTGTGAGCAGGCCCCTCCCACTGCACTCACTGTGTGAGCAGGCCCCTCCCACTGCACTCACTGTGTGAGCAGGCCCCTCCCACTGCACCCACTGAGTACCCTGAGTCCTACTGTTGTGTTTTTTGTTTTAGGTTTTCTTTCTATACAATTTTACTTACTAGTTTTTAATTTAAAATTTTTTGGGGGAGACTGAGTCTCACATCACCTCTTTGGTTGGACTCAAACTTGCAGCAGTCCTACATCTACCTCCTGAAGTAGAACTTCAGACATGTGCCACAATGCTTGGCTACTTTCATTAAATCTATATGTATTTACGAAATGTCTATTTTTTTAGTTTTACTTTTTGCCATGTATCTTATTAAGAGTCTCCACATTGTGGCATTTTGTTTATTTTATTCTGAGCACCAATTAAAAATCTATCACGTGCCAGTGTGGTGGCGGCACAAGCCTGCAATCGCAACACGCAGGAGGCAGAGGCAGGAGGATCTGAGTGGATTGAGGCCAGCCCGCTCTACATGGTGAATTCCACTCCAGCCAGGGCTACGTAATGAGATCTTAACTCAAGCAAGCAAGCAAGCAAGCAAGCAAGCAAGCAAGCAAGCAAGCAAGCAAGCAAGCAACCAACCAACCAACCAACCAACCAACCAAAAAAACCAACCAACCAAAATCTATCACCTTGGTCAGGATAGTGGCATCTGCTTACAATTCTAACTCTGGGCTACCCAGTAAGACCCTGTTCCAAACCAACATGAGCCAAATCAAGGGTTTCTACTTCATCCAAATAGGCTCCACCTCTCAGACCTGCTTCCTTCAAACAGGTAATAAAATACCATGAGCAAGCTTGAGGAAGAAAGGGCTTAATTTGTCTTACAGCTCTCAGACCACACTCCATCAATGAGGGATGTCAGGGCAGGAACCTGGAGGCAGGAACTACATAGAAACCAGAGTGGAGGGCTGCTGGCTCTCTTGCTTCTCTTGGCTTTGCTCACTTTGCTTTCCTGTAGTACCCAGGGTCACTTTCCCCGGGGGGGTGGCACCATTTACAACGAGCTGGGACATCTCACCTCCATCATTAATCAAGAAAATGCCCACTAGATTTGTCTACAAGGAATCTTACAGAGATAGTTTCTCAATTGAAGTTCCACTTTCTCTAGATAATTCTAGCTTGTGTCTCGTTGACAAAAAAAAAAAATCTAACCAGGACTCTAAGCCAACCCCCTAACACATCGTCTGGTAAATACTTTTCAATTCCATTTATATCATTTCTATATATATATATATATATATATATATATATATATATATATATATATATATATATATATGTACACACATATATATATATATGTACACATATATATATATATATATATATATATATTTTCAGAGTGAATAGTTCTGTTTGAGCATTCTAGTTCAGTGTCCCTTCACTGAAGGCCAGCCCTGATCCTGCCCTGCTGTGTTTTGGGGGTGGGGACCAGCTAATGAGGGTTAGATAAGGCATGGTAAGAGTTCTTCCCTCGGCAATGTGGGGACACAGGGGTCAGCCAGGGAACTGCTCACCAGTCAACCCTGGGTAGAGCAGTCAGACCTCGGGCTTCCAGCCTTCAGAACTGTGACAGCGAACGTCCACTACTTCACCCGAGCAGAGGACACTGTGTGGCTTGTTTCGGATGTGAGCTTGCTATTTAAATTCCCCCTGGAAAGCTGTGCTGAAAAGAAAAACTTAATTCGCATTCACTTACTGTGAGTTCTGATGTAGCGGAGCCTATTTTTACCTCGGATTTTGTTCTCTCTCCATTTGTCCTCCCGTCTACCTCGCTCTCGCTGGCTATTGGTTGGGGGCCTTTCCCAGGGTACATTCAATGTCAGTTTGAGAAATGCAGTTTTATTTTGGAAAAAAAAATTCCTTTGTCACCATTGAATTTTTTGAGGACGACAATTTTGCTTTTTTTTTTTTTTAGGAAGTTTTTTATTTGCATATATTAACTATATGTGTAACAATGGGCTTCATTACATTTTTGTATATAATGTCCTTTGATGATATTCGTCTCTATTATCCCCTCTTGTCCTCTCCTCACCCCCACTGGTCACCTTCCTTTTCTCAGTTAACCCCTCTTCTACTCTTCATGACTTTTTGGGGTCGTGGGGTTATGACCTAATGCGTTTCATTGGCGCTGTTTACGGGAGTACCAGCGAGGCATGGGTACCAGAGAGCGTGCGCATGCATGCACTTTACGGATAACGACATCTCCACAAATGTCCCTTCCTTCCCAGAGGTCATGGCCTGTAGAAACTCAGGAAGGAGTGAGGCCTCCCGAGCTCCCAACCCTTCGTGACAGGATGTTGATGGGCTCAGTTTTGGACCGGCTTTGTGCAGGTAATTACAGATCCTGAGAATTTACAGTGCCAGGTCGCAGTTCTGAGACTCACAGTCCAGGGCTGAGGTTCATGTGAAGCCGAGGCCTCGCACACTGCAGCTCCACAGGGCACGAGGCGTGGGCAAGCCACGTGGCATAACTCTCAGCTCTGCAGTGGGCCCATGATCTGAGCACTGCCCTCCTCCCAGGCTTGCCCCAGGCTGTTTTCCTTGTCCTGGAGGCACGTTCAGGCTACAGCACCTATACCATCTCATCCATCAACCACAGCCCTAGGGTTCCGGTACCTCGTGGAGGAAACTGCTTAGTAGACCCACTGACCCTTAGGCTGTTGTTTCTCCGGGACAAAAACCCGTGTTAGCTTTAGTTTGCTGCTGTGAGATTTCATACTTCTTCCTGCACGTCTGCACCCAACGCGCAAAAGATGGGGAGCCCCTCTTCTGGCTTGTGACAAGACGGAGGCTGGACATGGCCCTGTGCAGTCACTGTTCTTTAGGAACGTCAGGCTTAATCCCAACTGGGGCCTGAGGGCTTGTGGGAAGGACTTGCTTAGTCTTCTTTTTCCAATATCTTTTATTTATTTATTTATTTATTTATTTATTTATTTATTTATTTATTCGTTATTTTATCTATTTACATTCCAAATGTTCTCTCCCTTCCCAGTTTCCCCTCCACAACCCCCTCTTCGATCCCCTCTTCCCCCCTGCTTCTATGAGGGAGCTCCTCCCACCCACTCCCACCTCACCGCCCTAGCATTCCCCTTACATTGGGGAATTGAGTCGCCACAGGACCACGGGCCTCCCGTCCTATTGATTCCAGATAAGGCAGGGATCCATCCCATCTGCAGACACCAAACCCAGACACTGTTGCTGATGCCAAGAAGCACTTGCTGACAAGAGCCTGCTATGGATGTCCCCTGAGAGGCTTTGCCAGAACCTGACTAATACAGATGCGGATGCTCTCAGCCAACCATTGGACTGAGCACGGGGATTCCAATGGAGGAGTTAGGGGAAGGAAGGAAGGATTGAAGGAGCTGAAGTGGTTTGTAACCCCACAGGAAGAACAATATCAACCAATCAGAGCTCCCAGAACTCCCAGGGACTACACCACCAACCATGGAGGGACCCATGACTCCAACTGCTTATGTAGCAGAAGATGGCCTTGTCTGGCATTAAATGTCTTTCTTGCCTTAGTCTGTACTGCCACTTTGTGGCAGGTGCTGTAAGCAGTCCCAGTGGCTTCCCCTGACTCCCTACATAAATCCCAGCTCTGGTGAGCTTTGTGATATTCCCGACATGGGGATGAAAAGTGAAGTTGGTCTGTGGATGAAAGTCCTTCTCCAAGGTGAAGGGCATCTGGCAACACAACCCTTTTCTTCCTTCTAGAATGTTCTTTTATTTCTGAAAATGTCAGACATGTCTACAATGAAATATGATTATATAACCCACATTTTCCCCTTATAACTTCCCCACAGCCCATAACCCACTCAGTATGCCCCTTCCCTCCCATATTTATATCCTTAAAACATTTTTTGATAGCTTACTAAATCCTTAATGCTGCTCATATGTGCATGGGTAAAGGTCCGTCCAGCAGAACACTGGAGTCTAATGGTAGCAACATTCTCAAAAATAATGGTCCCTCTAGCAAGGCCAATAGCTCCTTAGTGTGAGACAGGGCCTGGGAGTCCTGTACCCGTCCTGTGCTGGGACACTGGCAGGCTTGACATTGCACAGGTAATGGCGGTTGCTGTGACTTCACCAATGCAGTGGCGTGTCATGTCTAGAAGAAAGCATTCCATGTTCTCCTCCCATCCTCTGGCTTTTGCATTCTTTCTGTCTCCTCTCTTGTTCAGGGTTGGGCATTCATTCGTCTCAGCACCCTGACCAGGCACGTGTCTCCCCACTCACTGCTGCCCTCTGCAAAAGGGGGCCACGCTTGAGAGCAGCCCCGGGCCCACGGGCACAAAAGTAAAGTTAGTTACAGCATGACCATCTTGCAAAACAGCCATAGCAGGCTCCAGCCTATGGTCCTCTGCTCGCTCTGGTCAACCCCGCTCGCTCTGGTCGGCCCCACTTGCTCAGTCCCTGCTCTCTCCGGCCCAAAGGTTTATTTATTATTATACATAAGTACACTGTGGTTATCTTCAGATGCACCAGAAGAGGGCATCAGATCTCATTACGGGTGGTGGTAGCCACCATGTGGTTGCTGGGATTTGAACTCAGGGCCTTATGAAGGGCAGTCAGTGCTCTTACCCACTGAGTCATCCCCCCAGCCCTCAGCTATTTTTTTTTTAAACAGTACTATAGAACCACACATGAACTCTCTCCTATGGAGCAGGCCTCAAATCCAGACATAGAATAACCATCAATCCCATAATAGTCTTTGTACTGTTGCACCAGTGGGCACATCTTACTGGACAGGTCAAGATTGAAGCATGCAGAGTCTGGTGCTGGAAAAAAATCATTGGTGTATTCCCCCTAGCGCCCCCCAGCAGCCTGCATAGCATCTTCTGGCAATATGAAATCCAGAGCACGTGTTTCTTGTAACCCTAGCACTGGGTGGGAATGTGGAGACGCGAGATTGCCCGGGGCTTGTTGGCTAACAAGTTTAGACTAGTAGTAAGCTCCAGGATCAGTATGAGACCTTGCCTTACCAAATAAGGTGAAGCCACATCTCCCCACCACACAGGCTTCCTGAATGTTGCTTCTCTGATGCACCAGGTAGCTCCACTCCTTCCCACCCGACAGGCCTTCCGACCTTATACCTGGCTTCCCTGAGAGTTCAAGCCCACAACCACGGTTGACCCAAGGGTGTGTAGGTTTGGAGAGCTGTTCCTCCAAGTGTCGAGGAGAGGACCAGGAAGGGTGTGCTGACCTTCTGATAGAGACTGTCAGCACAGACAGAAGACAACCCTCAAATGAAAACTAGGGATAGAATCGCAGTCTTCAGTAATAGTCTCACAGAGGAAGAGGGCGATTTGAACAAAAAGACAGATTCAATCCCAAACCACTTTAGATGTTGAAGTCCCAGAGAAGGAACAAAAATAACACGAAAAGCTATGACATGGGTACTCCTCGAACTGCTTATTCCATAGTCAGAATGACCTGGAAGGTCTCCCCAACGAAGAATTTCCAAAGAATGAATATAACTATGTTCAAACCATTCAAAGAAGGTATTAAAATACTCCAAGAGGAAAACATCAAACAGCAGAATGGAGTGGAGACATCAATTCAAGATGTGAAAATAGAATTAAGTGAGGAGGTAGCATTCATTGCTGATGAAAACCCAAGCTATAGTGATGCTGGAAGTGAAAAAGTCAGTAAGCCAAGTGAAAGCCTCATTCAGGAGACTCACCAACAGGACGACTCACGGGGAAAGAAAGCAGCGAGCATATCAGGGCTGCATGACGAAGCAGAGGAACTGGCTTACTCAGTAAAGGTCAATGACTGAAAACAAAACAAAACCCCGATGGGCATGATGCAAAATGAGCCAACTTTCAAATTATAAGCATAGAAGGAAAAGAATACCATGCCGAAGGCATAGAAAGTCATAGAAGAAAAATTTCCAAACCTAGAGAAGGAGGTGCCCATGTAGACACAGAAACCCCCAGAAACCCCCCAAAAAGACAGGACCAGAAAATAAACACTCCACGACATTTTATAAACATTAAAAACAGAAAACAAAGAATGGATATTGAAGGCTGCAAAAGAGAAAGGTTCAGGGGCTGGAGAGATGGCTCAGCGGTTAAGAGCACTGACTGCTCTTCCAGAGGTCCTGAGTTCAAATCCCAGCAACTACATGGTGGCTCACAACCATTTGTAATGAGATCTGATGCCCTCTTCTGGTGTGTCAGTGACAGTACACTTACATACAGGAAATAAATAAATAAATAAATAAACAAATAAATAAATAAATAAATCTTAAAAAAAGAGAGAAAGGTTCAGTTATTTATAAAGGTAGACTCACCTGACTTATGAATGATAACACTTGATTACTCTAGAGACATTTTACACATATTTATTTTATGTGTATGGGCCTTTTTGCCTGTATGTGTGTTTGTACACCACATACATACAGTGTGCAGAGGCCAGAAAAGGGAATCAAATCCTGTGTGACTGGAGTTACAGATGGTTCTTGGCTGCCCCGTGGGTACTAGGAACCAAATCCAAGTCCTCTACTGAGCCATCTCTGCAGCCACACAGTAGAAACATTTAAGGCCAGACGTGTGGAAAGACATTCCAAGTTCTGAAAGACCAAAATTCTCAACCAGGAAACTATTAAAATTCAAGGGGAAATAAAAGCTTTCCCCAGCAAAAACAGATGAAAGGTATTTGTGACCATAGGCCGCTCTACAGAGGACATGGGGGTAATACCTCAGACTGAAGAGAAACACCATGCACATGAGGGGACGTGGGCTAAATCACACGTGAGGAGGTGTGGGGATGGGAAAGGCTGGGTTGGGGGAGGCTTAGCCAGAGTGAAGGCTTCCTACATTCAAATCTACAAACCTCCACACAAGAAAAAAAAATTCTGAGGGGGATGCAGAACACAGGCAGCTTGAAAATGGAGGGATTTCAGATTTAAGTGGGAATCAGGGGCTTGGAGGACTGGGGAGAGGAGAGGGTTAAGTCGGGTTAGCCAAGAGCAAGGACACATGAAGAAGCCTTATAAAGTCGCTACTCTGTAAGCTAACATTTATAAAGCAATTTGAACAAAGTATATCCATGGGTGAACAATGTTGCTCTCTGAAGAAATGTGTTAGGCTGGGTGAGGTGACACTGTATCGCTTGCTTATGTTAAATGTGTGTAGATTTGGTGTTGTTCAAAAGGCATTTATGGAACTAAGAGCATGGTAAGTGATGAGCAAGTCCTCCGGTGACTTGATATTTAGGCATCACTAGTTTGTGTTCTATCAAGAGATTACTTAATTTGTATGTTTCCCTGAGACTACAGTTTCTTTTTCCTTCCACTTGGTCACCCCTTGCTCTAAATGTGGGTCATGTTAGAAAATACGATGATGGCTCTCCACAAACATTCCAAGGAGTTACAGACTATCGTGTTTTTTTATTTTATTTTATTTTTTAAAAAAGATTTATTTATTTATTATATGTAAGTACACTGTAGCTGTCTTCAGACACTCCAGAAGAGGGAGTCAGATCTCGTTATGGATGGTTGTGAGCCACCATGTGGTTGCTGGGATTTGAACTCCAGACCTTCAGAAGAGCAGTCAGGTGCTCTTACCCACTGAGCCATCTCACCAACCCCCAGACTATCGTGTTTTTAATTTACACCAGGCTATTTACCTGTGGTCCTTTACCCACAAATACAGTGTTGTGAACATTTTAATGATATGTGTGTAACATGTGAATAATGAAGTTTTGTTTGTCTGTAACCTGCTTTTTCATGTTGCTTCAAGATTGTCTGTTATGAGAAATAATATGTAGTGCCCTAGCATGCTTGTAATGAAACACATAACAAGGACGAGAGCCTAGCGAAGTGGCACATGCTGATAATGTTAGCACTTAAAAATGATAAACAACAACAACAACAAATAAGAAGCCAAGAAATTAAAAAGGGATAAGATAAATTATTGGCCACAATAGTCAGGAAAGCTAGAGAGGCTAGTAAGATAGATAGTACCTGGGCAGCAGCTGCAGAGCGCCTTTGGCTAAAGATCAATGTTTACTGTAAAGAAAAAAAAAGACACTGGGTGAGAGACTGCTCCAACAAAAAGAAGAAAAGGGACAATGTGGCTCTCTAAAACTAAAACAGGGACTGTGTTTCATATTCACCCACTAACCAATTCAAGACAAGTTAGAAAATTCCTGGGCACTGCGGGCCTTTACAGCCTGTGGATTCCAGAATTTGCTAAATTAAAGAGATAAACAGCCCTTCATATGAAAAAAAATAAAAAAACAACAGGCCTTTGATGCCATTAAGACTGCCCTAATGTTGGCTCCAGCTTTAGGCCTCCCAGATGTGACTGAGAACAAAGATATTGCCAAAAAGGAGTTCTTACTCAGAGACTGAGGCTCTAGAAAAGACCTGTGGCATACGTATCTAAAAAATTAGACCCTGTGGCTGTAGGATGGCCGGCTTGTTTGCTGTAACGTTACTGGTCAAGGAAGCAGATAAATTGACTCTGGGACAGAACTTAGTGCATGCCCTAAAAAGTGTGGATCAGCCCCGATCGATGGCTGACTAATGCTCGCATGACTCATTACCAGATTCTGTTGCTCAACTCTGGTAGAGTCACTTTTGCCCCCCGCAAGTCTGAACTTAGCTACCCTGCTCCCAGACAAGACTGGCGTGAAGATCTGACAGACCAGCAGCTGTGGTAGCTGGACACAGGCCCTGCCAGAGAACACATTGGCTCAAAAGGCAGAACTGATCGTCCACACTAAGGCCTTGAAATAAAAAAAAAAAGAAAAAGACTCAACATCTACATGGATAGCAGGTACGCTTTTGCCACAGACCACGTCCATGAGGCCATATATCAACAGAGGAGTCTACTGACGTCGGGAGGAAAAGGAATTAAGAACAAAGAAGTAGTACTGGATCTACTGAGGCCCTCCATGGCTCTGCCAAGGTAAACATCATCCACTGTCCTAGTCACCAGAAGAGAGAACCCATGATAACAAGGGACAACAACGTGACAGACTGAGAGGCACGAACAGTTACAGCCATGGCCCTGCGGGTGCTCCTGGCAATGGAGCCCGAGTTTGCCTACATAGCAAAAGACTTAGCCTTCATTTCCAAAGATTCCAGTCACCAGTTCAACAAAAATAAGAGACTGTGGTACACCTCCATGGAAAGAAAATTCCTGCCACAAAGACAATCAGAGGCTATGATCAAACAGATGCTCCAGTGGACTTACGTAGGGGTCAGCAAGCTCATCCAGACATTTTCCAAAACTAAGTATCATGTACCAGGTTTAAAACACCTTATAGAGTAGGTGGTGCAAAAGTGTGTGCCCTGCCAAAAAGTCAATGTCTGCCACACCATGGTGGATCCAGAGAAGAGATCAGGAAGACAGACCTGGAGTCTACTGGGAAGTAGACTTTACTGAAAACAGATAAGATATAAATACCTTCTGGCTTTTGTAAACATTCTTAAAATAGATAAAAGCTTTCCCCTGTAAAAATAAGACTGCTCAGATAGTCATCAAAAAGATTATTGAAAAAATTTTTCCAAGGTTTAGAGTGCCAAAAGCAATAAGGCCAATTAATGGCCCTGCCTTTGTTGTCCAGGTAAGTCAGGGCGTGGCTAAGTATTTAGAGGTCAAATAAAAATTACACTGTGTATACAGACCTCAGAGCTCAGGACAGGTAGAAAGGATTCATAGAACCCTAAAAGAGACCTCGACAAAATTACCCATGGCTACAGACCAGATAGTGCTCCTTCCCCTTGCCCTGTTTAAAACTAAAAATACTTCCTTTTAATTCAGTCTCACTTTTTTTTGAGATCCTTTATGGGGCTCCCATGTCCACCACTGTTTAAATAATATAATTAAACCCACATGTTGTTATAATAATGCTCTGTATGCTAAGTTAAAAGACTTACAGGTGATACAAAAAGAAGTCTGATCCAACTGGTGACAGCGAACGAGCCGGGTACCCCAAAGACATTTCACCAGTTCCAGTCGGAGATCTAATCTGCGTGCACCTGGATCACGCTCAGACCCTTGAGCATCGATGGAAGGGTCCCCACCTAGCCCTACTCACTACCCCTTCTTATCCTGTTTTCTGTCCTTAACCTTTGGCCCATACATCCTTAATTGCTTAAGTACACTACAAGTTTTGATGTTCAGACAATAATATCAGTAGCTACAACAAAGTAAGACATCATTTCAGGATTGAAATGTACCAAAGAGAAAGGGGGGAATGTAATATCCAAATTAAATTCAAGACTACCCAGTACCTTCCCCCTTCAAACTGTACTAGCAGGCCAAGTGCAGAGCCAGATCAGGAAGCTGGCTGACTAAACAAAGATAGAAACATAGTTTTAACGGTTAAACTTACTAAGCTTCCAAAACAAGATTAACAATTCCCCTGCCCCGCCGCACACTAAAAACCACAAGGACAGACAAAAAGAGAGTCACCGTATACAAACCAACCAATGTCTAAAAAGGTTATTGGCTACACCAATTAAATTAAGCCAAACTACCCTGGTGCCTATATCCGGCCCTTACAAAAGTATAAAAAGTGTGATCTCTCTTTGTTCTGGGCCTCTCCTCTGGCCTTCGTGCTGAGAGGGGGTTCCCCGACATGTTAGATAAGTAAAATCCTCACTCGTTTTTGCAACGATGGCGGTCTCTGTGGAATCTTTGTGTGAGTGAGGGTCTTTTGACAAGCTACAACAACACATGCTTTAAATCCCAGCACTCAGGAAGCAGAGGCAGGAGGATCTCTAAGTTCGAGCCCCACCTAGTCTATATAGCTTATTCAGGGACAACCAGGATTCACAGAAAGACCCTGTCTTAAAACAAAACAAAACAAAACAAAACAAAACAAAACAAAACAAAACAACAACAAAAAGACATGGGTTACTAAATGAAATCTTAATCGCCTACAAGTTATTAGTTGGAAGACTCCAGAAGAATCCAAGACAAGCCAGGCTGTTTATTGCCTTTGTTCCTGGCCGTCCACCATGACTAGATGGTAAGACCTTACTGCTGAAGAGCCACTTATTTTGGATGCAGAGCAGTGAAAATTCCATCTTGCTCGGCCAGGAACCCTTTCCCTGCTTTCCCTGCTGGCTAGCTTCCCTAGCATTGGAGGCTGCTGTGCCAGCTGTTGAAGGGTGGGAGGGACTTCAGTGGTCTCATCCAGGGCTGGACTGAAGCAAGATCAAGTTAGTCAAAATTCCAGCCGGTGTTGGGGAGGAGCCTTTGAGACCCATCTTTGGTGTAGGAGCTATTAGCAGTTGCTGGCTGCATGGGAGGGAATGCCACTTTCCTTTGAGGACATGGCCTCTTGTATGTTGCCACCATACTCTTGTGCATGTGGGCACCACTAATTGGACTTAGTTATTAATAATAATGATAAAAGAGGGGACATGAGGAGCATTGGAGGAATTTGGGGGGAAGTGAGGGCAGACAGATGGGGGCAAAATCCATTGTATTTCTGTAGGAAAGTTTCAAAGAATAATTAGGGGCTGGAGAGATGGCTCCATGGTTAAGAGCACTGGCCGCTCTTCCAGAGGACCGGAGTTCATTTTTCAGCACCCATATGGCAGTTCCTGACTGTCTATAGCTCTACTTCTGGGAGATCCAATGCTCTCACACACGCAAATGCAGGCAAAACACCAATGTACTAGAGAAAGAATTAAAAAAACATTTTAGTCCTGAGTTCAAATCCCAGCAACCACATGGTGGCTCACAACCATCTGTAATGAGATCTGATGCCCTCTTCTGGTGTGTCTGAAGACAGCTACAGTTTACTTATACACAATAAATAAATGAATTTAAAAAAAGAATTAAAAAAACATTTTAAAAATAAGATGAAAGATTATTGAGGAAGACATACAGCATTAACCTCTGACCTACACACACACACAGACACATACGTGAACACGCACACGCATAAAGCGCCCACACGTGTGCTCACTTCGGCAGCACATATACTAAAACTGGAACAGTACTGAGATTAACATGGCCTCTGGGCAAAGATGACATTCAAGTTCTTGAAGCGTACCATGAAAACCCACATGCCATAAATAAATGAATAAATAAATTTGCAAATTCTTGAAGCATATCATGAAAACCCAAAGGCTATAAATAAATGAATAGGTAATTATATGGGAAAGGGACACTCGACATAGACAGGGTACGGTGATCTCTGGTTTTCTGCTGTTTCTTGGTCCCTCACCCTCTGTTCCAGTCACAGCACCTTCACGCGGCTGCTCTGCTACTTCAATCTCTGCACCTGCACGCGGCCTCCGGGTTCTGAGCCTCCCTGCGCTGCAATGGGAACCAGGCCGCCTTGTGTTCCACCCCTTGCCCGCCGGCTGCTGTCTTATCGTTAGGCTTGAACTTACCAGGACCCCATGAGTGGTTCCAGATCTTGGTTGCAGAGTCCCTTTCCCTTTTCTTCTGGACCTTGCTAGTTTTAGTTATCGGTCACAGGCACTTCCTTGGGCTCACATTTTGGCTGTGATATCCTTACGGTGTGACCGAATCGCCCCATGCCTCGGCTTCTTCATCTGAAAGTTGGGGGGCATTGAATGCAGTAGCAACCTCGTGGGAGGGGCCTGAGAGGCATCTGTTGTTGGTGTCGGGCTCTGTCTTGGGATTTGGTGGTAGAACAATGGTGAGTGAATGTGTTTAACTGTTTTAAAGTTTTATTGCTGTGAAGAAACCCCATGACAAAGCGACTCTTACAAATGAAAGCATTGAACTGGGGCTGGCTTACAGCTTCAGGGGTTCAGTCCATTATCGTCATGGTGAGAAGCATGGCAGCGTCCAGGCAGACTTGGTGCTGCAGGAGCGGAGAGTTCTTCATCTTGATCGGAAGGCAGCCAGAAGGAGTGTTTTATTCCACACTGGGCTTGAGCCTAGGAGGAGACCTCAATACCCAATCGCACAGTGACACACTTCCTCTAAAAAGGCTGACCTCCTCCCCTCCAGTAAGGCCACACCTCTTAATAATGCCATTTCCCATGGGCCAAACATATTCAAACCATCACAATGGCTGAGTGCAAGTCTCAAAAAAAAGTCTGCATTTTCCAGAGCCCGTTTTTGTCCACAGGGTCTCACTGTGTAGCCCAGGCTCAAACTTGGGATCCTTTTTCTGCAGCTTACTGTAGGCTTGTACCGCCACGATCGGCAAGACTGACTCAATAAGTTTATTAAGTTCAACAAGTTTAATACGATTTCAGTCTTATTCAACGAAGGGAGTGTTACAGATAAAAGAATAAACATTTTGTCAGTCAACAAACTGCACTTGGAAGCTCTTGTGCTGCCCAGACCTTGGCATGGGAACCTCAGCCTCTTGGTACAACCGACGCTGCAAACATTTTGATGAGGTGAAGTTAATAAAACCGACAGTCGTAATGGCTGTGGAAACCGGGAGGTCACCCTTTGCTGTGGGTGAGCACTGTGTGAATTCAGTTTCATTGCTGAGAATGGATGTGGAAAGGATTTTATTTGCCATTTACAATCAAGATCAAGAGGAATGGCTTAGTGGCTTAGCAGCATTGAGAGATGCCCTCTGCACTGTCTGGACTCTGGCTGTAGGAGAGAGGCCTTCTGGGAATCAGCCAGTGTTATAGTATCTCAGGGACAGGGGCAAGGGGAGAGACTAGGGGAGGGGCAGAGTGTCATAGAGATCTCTGTGGTCACAGGGATATAGGCTATGTGCTTTCTTCCCAATACTAGGGATGAGTGTCAGGAGCTCGCACAGATGAGTCCTAGGAATAGCAGCTATGTCTCTGATGGGAGACAGAAGTCAAGTAAGAGTTGGGTGATGAATCACTCAGGGGACAGCAGGGAGGTGTGTTCCACTGAATGGGCAGATGAACTTGGGTCTGGCTGGGTGGGACTGGCGGAGAATGCAGTGATGTGGAGAGGCCACCAGGGGGTGCACAAGCACTATAATTTGGCCGACGAAGGCAGAGCAGCTGCTGCAGAGCCTGAGGCAGACCTGCCTGCCAGTGTTGACTGGACACTGCCATGACACTGATGACCCTAAAGTTGAGCAAACCTTGGCCGTCCCAGGGCTGGGCTGATATTTTAACCAAATCCTGACGCTCATCTAAGCTGGTGGTGTGGAGTTGCTTGCTCCCTTTCAGGGGCACAACGAAGACATTTTAGGCAGAGGAGCTTACAGGAATTTTCATCCAGAGACCCCATTAGGAATAGTCTAAGGACATTGTCCTAGACAGAGGCCCAGCAGCCTGCTGTAAGAGTTGCAAGAAGCCAACTGACCAGCCTCTTGTTGCAGAAAGGACATGCAGGCGAACATAATACACAGGACTCATAACCATAACCCAGAGACCACCCTCGTGGTTAGGGGGAGGGGGCTATGATTAGAGGAGACACATTAGGCTGAAGTATATGTCTTATTGGAAGGATATTAGGATAAATAAATTCAATAAATGAATTGAATGGCCCTCAAAGCAATCACCACAAAGTGACAAGTAGAGTGTTTGACTCCAAAGGAAGATGGATGTTGGCTCACGCCTTTATTCCCAGCACTCAGGAGGCAGAGGCAGGGAGACCTACGAGTCTGAGGCTAACCTGGTCTACATGGTGGGTTCCAGGAGAGCCAGGGCTACACGGGGGAACCCAGTTTTGAAAATAAAATCAAGAAAAAAGAAAACAGAAGAAGAAAATTTAATTTATCACCAGGAAGCAGGATAAACACAGGAAGGAAAGAGAAAATGCCATGAAAATACGCACAAAGAGAGAGCCAAGACCCAAGACTGGTAATGACAGCAAGCTGCAATGGCTTAAGCTGACCACTCAGAAGAGATTCATGCACAGAAGTTAGAACCACCCTACCCCACACTGAGTTTATAATGAAAGCCTACAATTAAAAACAAAGACACAGGGCCTCGGGGAGTGAAGCACTTGCCCAGCAAGTGTGAAGACCTGAGTGTGAATTCTCAGAGCCTGAACAGCTGTGTGTGGCAGCCTGAGTCTGTAACAGCTCTGCTCCTAAGGTAAGATGGGAGGTAAAGACAGGATCCCTGGAAACGTGCATCCCAGATAGCCCGGTGTATGCAGCCATGAATAACAAAGAGACCTTGTCTCGAACCAGGGCAAGGTGAGGATTGACACCTGACATCCACAGGTGCCTGTGTCATGTGTGTGCCTTCTTCTGAGGCTTCTGGAGGGCTGAAGAACCCAGGCTTGCCTTCCCTGGTCTCCAGATTCCTCCTGGTCTGGTGGAGCATGCAGTGTTGCAATTGGACACTAGGGGGCATTTAAGCTCTGTGCTCCTGGGACCTGCTGGTGTGACCTGATGGGGCTGACCGGCCCACAGCTGTGCCTGACCATTGTGGCAGACCCTGGTTGGCAAGAGGACTCACTACGTCTTAGAAACCCAGGTACTGGAGATACAGGTGCAGGTGGGAATGGTAACTCCTAACTTTGTAGTTCTGTTCTTGGCGTAACCATGTGTCCACAGGGGACGTGGGAGCCCAGCCTTCCCAGAAGCCATGCCAGTAACTGAGCAGTACCATGCACAGAACCTGGGGGCTACCACAAGAAGGTACATGAGCCTCAGGCTACCCCCCGAAACCTTGGTATAAACCTGAACTTATAAACCCATGAGCCCCCTGTACCTCCTTGTATAGATGGGACACATGCCATGCACACAGCCAGGGGATTGCCATGAGGGGAAGATGAGTTATGGGCTGATCTACCCAAATGTAGTGTAAGTCTGCAACCCCGACTTGATCATCAGGAGGGCTGTGTGCACTCCTGCCTCAACCAGACAGGGTAGGCACGTCCACACTTCCTTTCTCACAGTTCCTTCTCACCCACTTTGACAAGAACCTTCTGCGAGCGGCAGGATGTAGTGTGCTCTACTGACCACACGGTGGCAGCAGAGCGCTGTTCCTGTGGACACTGACTAGCAACCTGCTTGGAGTTGCTGGTTAGTCTTGGGAGGGCAAGTGGAGGCTGTGGAGCCCAACACATGCTCCACTCTACCCCTGTACTGGCTAGTTTTGTGTCAACCTGACACAGCTGGAGTTATCACAGAGAAAGGAGCTTCAGTTGAGGAAATGCCTCCATGAGATCCAGCTGTAAGGCATTTTCTCAATTAGTGATCAAGGGGGAAGGGTCCTTGTGGGTGGGACCATCTCTGGGCTGGTAGTCTTGGGTCCTATAGGAGAGCAGGCTGAGCAAGCCAGGGGAAGCAAGCCAGTAAAGAATATCCCTCCATGGCCTCTGCATCACCTCCTGCTTCCTGACCTGCTTGAGTTCCAGTCTGGACTTCCTTTGGTGATAACAGCAGTGTGGAAGTGTAAGCTGAATAAACTCTTTCCTCCCCAGCTTGCTTCTTGGTCGTGATGTTTGTGCAGGAATAGAAACCCTGACTAAGACAACCCCCAACTAGGGTCAGTTCTCATCTGGTCCGGACTCAACTCCTAGCGTCCCAGGCCCGACACACCTCAGTGGCGCCCCTCTCTCAGACTGACTACAGTCTGGTCAACCAGAGTGCCATGGACCACCCCAGTCGGGTATGGGGGTCCCTGGAATGAGGGTCCTCGAAGCTAGGTGGGTAAGGATTCGGTGGTGACAAACAGAAACAAACACAGAGGCAGTTTGCATCTGAGTGTATTTTGCAGATCTCAAGTAGGATTTTGTTGTTGTTGTTGAGACAGGGTTTCTCTGTATAGTCCTGACTGTCCTGGAACTCACTTTGTAGACCAGGCTGGGTTCGAACTCAGAAATCCGCCTGCCTCTGCCTCCTGAGTGCTGGGATTAAAGGCGTGCTCCACCACCTCTGGGCTCAAGCAGGGGATTTTATACATTAAAAAACCAAACATCACATTTCTTCCAAACATCACATCTCTTAGAAACTGTATCCAGTGAAACAATCACAAATACCCACAAAAATCATTTGGCACAGTAAAGCACAAAAATCATCCAAGCATTACAACTCTGAAACTATGTATTCAGTGAATCACAAACAGAGCAAGTAACATCATTATTAATATAAATCATCAAAATATAACAACAATTCTAAAAGAATGTATTCAGTGGGGCAGTCGTCCAAGGCTAGTGGTATACTTCCAAGAGCAGGTTAATAAATCTTTATGGTCAGTGCTCTTAACTGCTGAGCTAACTCTCCAGCCACTTATGGTCAATTATTATTTAACATCTAATGTCTGATTTTTAAAATAAATCTTCATTGCATAAATTTAAACCATTTTAATTCTTTCTAATTAAGGCTTTCTTTACTATATACCAAAACCCACCTCCGATGACACACGTGTAACCATATGAAATTTTATTGTTGGGAAAGTTTTTTATCATAATAGTTTTATAAATGATTTAAAAAGTAAAGTGTTGGTTTCCCTGGGGATAAGGTCATGTTAGTGGCCCCATCTCTAGGGATGGTTTCTTACCCATTATTCTCGCTTAAGATCTTGGCCTAGGCTTCCAGGAACATGTAAATAAGAAAAGGAATAAGAGAAAACAAAACAGATAGATTGCCATGAGAACTATGGCTCAATAATTTTTCTCCGGCAAAGAGTTCCATAGTTGGTTCCAGGAAGTCTTCCCCTTTTGAGGTCGATCGCCACAGTCTGTGGAACTTGTCACACAGATCCAACTGGGGGTGGTGTGGCACCAGAGAATCCTGGCCAATAGCGAGACTGTAACACCATCACACAATCTCTATTTCTACCAGTGTTGGCCTCTTACACACACAGCGGCATATATACATGCTCTCTGAGTACGTGTTTGTCACTTGTGCCTGAGAGTCTACCCGGCTGGGTGGGGCCAATTCTTTGAACTTGGCTTAGCAGAGGTTGCAGTGGTGCATCTAGCCACCAGGGGGCACATGAGCTCTGCACTGTGCATTGTGGTCCTTAGTTGACCTGCCAATGTGATCTGACTCCACTGTTCCAGGGCAGGGACTGACCACACTCCCTCAGTGTCAGACAGTGGGTATCCCACCATGCCTTAGAAACTCAAAGCCCACAGGGAAGTGTAGGTGGGGTTGGCTGGAGACACTGGCCCTCAGAATTCCTTAATTCTGTCAAATTTCACGAACATCTCTTCACTTCAGTCATAAATTCTCTTAGTGTGGGGTGTGGCTGTGTGTCCACATGGGATGTGGAGTCTAGGCTGCTGAGGAGCCTGGCTTGGGCCTTGGAACCTGCTGCCAGTAACTGTGCACACACATGGCATGCACAGAGCCTGGGCATTACCATGAGGTGGACATGAGCCTGGGTGGGTAAGCCTGCACCCCTACCTTCACTACCAAGTGCAGCCTTAGACACATGGGACACATGCCCTTCCCCATCGTAACTGTATGACTAGTCAGAGCATGCGCTGTCTCCCACACTAGAGGAAGAGCTACTGACCCCACCTGCCTTGAGAAAACAGCCCTTCCCCAACCTGCTCTAAGAGCTCTAAGGAGAGTTTCGAGTAGGCAGTAAGTGCAATTCTACCAGAGGCCACATGAGGCCAGTAGAGTCTTGCTCTTGCAGGCCTCAGGCCCATGCTGGTTAGAACAGGGCTGGGAGGAACTTTGTAGTCATAGTAGACTCTGTGGAGCTCTGAGCTCAGAGCCCCTCCTGGTGACTGCAATTTGGTCAGTCAGAGAATCCCGGTCAACAGTGAGACTTTAACACCATCACATGACCTCTGGATTTCTACCAATGTTGTTTTCTCTCCACGCCCGACTCATTTGTGATGTGAACAGTGCTGGAGCCTCAGCGGGGAGGAGGATTAGAGACATAAATGTCTAAACACACACACACACACACACACACACACACACACACACACACACACACACACACACACTGGAGGGTCAGAGATGTCTAGTTGGGCCTTCGTCTCTTCTGTTATTTGGCGACTCCATTTAGATTTCTTTCACATATGTATATATATATATTTTAAAAAAATTATTTACTTATTATATGTAAGTACACTGTAGCTGTCTTCTGACACTCCAGAAGAGGGAGTCAGATCTCATTACGGATGGTTGTGAGCCACCATGTGGTTGCTGGGATTTGAACTCAGGATCTTTGGAAGAGCAGTCAGTGCTCTTAACCACTGTGCCATCTCTCCAGCCCCCTATATGTATATATTTTAAGAAGCTTCTATCGTAGTAGTTTTCTGTAGGTGCCAGGTTTTGAACTTGGCTTGGCACAGCATGCAGTGGTGCATCTGTCCACCAGGGGGCACCTGAGCACTACGCTGTGGTCATTGTGGAGACGCCACAGGTGTATCTCAGGTGCTTAGGCAACCAGCTAGTGTGACAGCCCTGACCAGTCTCACGACTGGCCTAACCGTGCTTCCTCAGTGCCAGACACCAGATTGCAAAGTATCGTTAGGCCCTAGGAACCCAACAGGTATTAGGGACAGTGCAGGTCGGGGGCGGGGCGGCTGGAGCTGGTGGCCCTGGGTACCCCCTAATTCTGTTGACACTTAGCCCTCTCCCCACCTACCTCAGTTATTAATTCTCTTTGTTTCCTGGCGTGTCCATGGATCTGTGTGGAATATGGGACTGTAGACTGCCCAGGAGCCCAGACTGGGGCTTATTTATTTATGTAATTTTTTATTTTTCCTGTTGCTGGTACATTGTGCACAAGATATGTACAGAGTCTTGGGGTAACCACGAGGAGAATATAAGCCTTCTCTCCCAAACTGCAGTACAAGCCTGAACTCTCAACTTGATCATCAAAACCCAGGCATGTACTCCTGGTCGCTTTAGCTCAGTGGTTCTCAATCTTCCTTACGTTGTGACCTTTTAATACAGCTCTTTATGTTGTCATCCCAACCGTAAAATTATTTTTTTTGCTACCTCATAACTGTAATTTGTTTACTGTTTCAAATCATCTGACTTTCAACTAGTGTGGAAAAGACATCGGACCCCTTAGCGGGGATCCTGACACACAGGTTGAGAACCAGTGCCTTAGTCCCTCTGCGCCTGCGTAAGAGGAGCTTCCTGTGGGCTGCAAAGATAATACCACCAATGGCCACATGGTGGCAGCAGAGATCTGCTCCTGGGGGCACCTTCTCCAGTCGCAGTTCCTGTTCCCCTGTCATACTATTTCCACCAGTGTCTACATTTATCATGGGTGATACATGAACTCCCTGGGACACAGATGTGTAAACATGGGGACACACACATGGACATTTGCGTGTGTACATACTCTGGGTCTGTTTTGTTACTGAAAGTACACCTGGTTGGGTAGAGCCAAGTATCTGAATCCGGCCTTCCGTGTGCAGTGACACACATGGTCACCAGGGGGCGCACGAGCCCTGTATTACACCACTCTGGAGCCCCAGCAGGCACACCTGGAGTTGAGGCATCACTGGTCCATCTGTGCCTTGACCAGCCCCAGGGCTAGGCCTGATCACATCCCCTGTGTGCCAGTCTTGATTGGCAGGGGTGGGGGCGGGGGTCCCAACAGACCCCAGGAAGCCAATAGCACAGAGGATGCTGGGACAATTACACAGGGGTCAGGAGGTGTGCTCCTGGGTCAGGAGTTTAAGTCTGCACTCTCAATACAGACTTATAATAAGGCACATGTCCCTACCCACCCTAAATAGGTGGGGTGTGTGCTTCCATCTAAAATAACTAGATAGGAATACATCCCTTTAGTCCATAGCTACACGGGGCAGGCCGCCCTTCACACCCTGACAAACCCTCCTTGCCCCCATCATCCCTAGGGAGAGCGTCTGCGTGGTGTGTGTGCAACGCTGGCTATGCTCACACGGGGGCAGCAGAGTTTGCTTGCTCAGTGCCAGCTCTGAGCTGCTGAGGCAGATGTAACCTGACTATAGTGCTCACTATGGAGACCAGGGCAGGCCTTTTCCACTTTTGCTGGACTGGGCAAAGGCTGTACCTTTGCTCTGAGCTGTGCAGGGCTGAACTTAGGCTTGTAGCTAGCACCCCACTGAGTTTAGTGCTCGGACAGGACACCAAGTGAGGTGTTGAGACAAGTCATGGGGAGTCCCCTTACCTACTTGCCTGGCTTGGGCAGCTCTGTGGGGTCTGAGAGGGTGGCGGGAAACAGAGCTGCCTCAGTTGTTGCCCTGGGAGGGGAGCCTGGTTTGCAGGCTACATGGGCATTCAGTAAGCAGTCTGGCTGGGAGGGTCAGGCCCCTCGTGAGATAAGGACACAGGTTCGAGGTGCTCAGGTCTGTGGGAGCCTTCAGAGACATGCTATATGATCCCCATCTGAGCTTGGAGATCAGCAAGGTGAACGCAGTAGGCTGCCTGTCCCATCTGGCTATGTTTCTGTTTGTTCCTCTAGAGAGGCACACATGCCTATAGCCCCGAGATTCCTTCTGACAACCCTAAGGCCACACTCCATCTGTTCGCAGCCATTCCCAACTACGCCTCCTGCACAGGTCCACTTATGAGCTATGTCTTATGCTGCCCAAGGTTATAAAACAGGCCACAGGCAAGCCAGCAGCTGCGCGTGTATCTTCAGACTCAACTCTACAGTGCTTTCCTCCACGGACTTGGTGTCCCTAGCTCTGAACCCATGACATTTCTGTAGAGAGGGTCTCCATGTAGCTGCATGGAAGTAAGATAGCCAAGGCAAGGCTAAGACCAAAGTGGCTCTGATAGAGCCAGCTCGGGGGCAGACCCTGGGACGCTCTCCTAAAGAGCCACTGGAAATGTGGGCCAACTCTTCACCCTTTCTCTGGAACAAGTGTGTAGCAAGAACGATGGGACCAAAGGATTGCTGTCACCCTTCCAATCAGATGGGTCATTCCAGCTTCTATAATGGGAGCCAGGGTGTGTGGCAAGATCCTGCCTAGGGCTGGGGAATCTTACCCATGTCTGATGGCCATGGAGCCACATGGAGCTTAGTGCCCTCAATGGACATCCCTGTATTCTAACCACCTGGGACCTTGTCAAGCTGATGTGTGATTCTGTGCTCCCTGAGGGGCTATGAGGGCTCAGGACAGCTGGTGTCAAACATGGACATGAGGGGTTCAGGAGGGGCACAGAGCTGGAGGGTTTTCACTGTCCAGACAGCAAACCTGAGCCAGATAAGCTGCAGAGTCGATGTTAGGCCTCACCTGGCCTGCGCAGTGTGAGGTCACCGGCATGTTCATCAACACCCCTGATCTCCTAGTTCATTACTCTCTCTGTGCAGCCTCTCCTTCCATTGCTGGTACACGTCAACTTCCACCCAGTCCTCTAGAGGGAGCCCCTGAGCACCCCAGCCGTCTGCTTTCAGGACAGGATGGTGGGGCAAGGGCTGTTTCTTGGACCCTGGGACACTCAGCCCTTTACACCTTGCTCCAATGTGTGTTAGAGTCTAACAACCTTTGTTTCTGCCAGTCTCTCTCTCTCTCTCTCTTTTTTAAGGTTTTCATTTTAGACCTGTAATTTATTTATCTTATATTCTCATGAGCCCCTCCCCCACCCCTCTCTCTCTGTGTGAGCTTCTATGTTTCACATGTATGGAGGATCCTTCAGGGCACCCCGGAACTGGAATTACAGTAATGCACTGCCATGTGGGTGCTGGGAATTGAATCTGGATTCTTTGGAAAAGCAGCCAGTGCTCTTAACCCTTGAGTTATCTCTCCAGCCCCTCTGATGTGTGTGTGTGTGTGTGTGTGTGTGTGTGTGTGTGTGTGTGTGCACGCGCAGGGGAAACCCAGGGCCTCCTGTGAGCAGCCATGTTCTAGCCCAGGAGGCAAGCGTGCTTTAGCACTGAGCTGTGTCCCCAGTCCCAACTTTTGCTTTAGCAAACATGCCTCAGAGAGCATGTGTTCGCCACATTCTGTGCATTAAAGTGTTATTAGAAATTAAGTTGTTTTTTTTTTAAACAGATAAAAACACAAGGCATAATTACAACAGCCCCAAACCACGTGTGGAGATTGCTGGGTGAGGGCACACAAGTCAGAGCTGGAGTTCTCTGCCAGGCTTGGTGCCTGGACTCCTGGGGTCTGGGGCCTCCAGTGAGATTGGCTGCTCCAGGGTTGCTGCTCACCCCAGCCCCTTTGTTTTTTCCCTGACTAGGTTCGCAGGAGAGGTGTGTGTGCTGGTGAGACTCCGTGGCAGCTGGTGCTTGTGGCCGGGTGGAGATTGGTTCTTGCATTCTTTGGAGCCCCACATCAATGGGGCACAGCTGGCCCTTCTATAGGCTCCTTACTTCTATAGGCTCCTTACTTCTATAGGCTCCTTACTTCTATAGGCTCCTTACTTCTATAGGCTCCTTACTTCTATAGGCTCCTTACTTCTATAGGCTCCTTACTTCTATAGGCTCCTTACTTCTATAGGCTCCTTACTTCTATAGGCTCCTTACTTCTATAGGCTCCTTACTTCTATAGGCTCCTTACTTCTATAGGCTCCTTACTTCTATAGGCTCCTTACTTCTATAGGCTCCTTACTTCTATAGGCTCCTTACTTCTATAGGCTCCTTACTTCTATAGGCTCCTTACTTCTATAGGCTCCTTACTTCTATAGGCTCCTTACTTCTATAGGCTCCTTACTTCTATAGGCTCCTTACTTCTATAGGCTCCTTACTTCTATAGGCTCCTTACTTCTATAGGCTCCTTACTTCTATAGGCTCCTTACTTCTATAGGCTCCTTACTTCTATAGGCTCCTTACTTCTATAGGCTCCTGGCCTCAAGATGTTGCTGACCTGTGAGGGTTTGGGACCAGTGGGCCCTAGGAGTGGGATCCAGAGGTCTCTGTGGTGAGGGAAAAGAGGGACATTTGTTCAGCTCCTGTAGCCAGAGGATACACCCCCAGCAGACTTCTGGAGCTGGAGTCAGGGGTTGCCTAAGCAGCAGCCTTGAGTTAACCTGGGACCAGGGCCTGCCTTGCTACAGCAGCTGTCAATGGCTGGACCTATCCTCTCCCATCATCTAGCTTGGGCAGGGGTCAAGTGCTGCCTACCTCCAACAGTTATCCTGCGTTAAGGGACTGCTCTGTGCAACAACTATCTTAGGCTGGGGTCAGGGGTTGTCCTCCCATCATGGCTGCCCTGGGCCAAGCTGGGGTCAGAGCATGGATGGATTCATATCATTGACCCTTGCAGCCCTTGTATGCAGGAGAGGGTTACCAGGGAAGGCAGTGGCATGAGCTGCAGATGGTACAGAGCCTTCTAAGGCCTTATCCCAAGAGCATGTGTGCGGTGATGCACGGAACCGACATCTTAGGGTGGCACGTTAGGAATGGGAAGGGGCCATAGCTGAGCAGCACACAGGGAGAGGTCAGGGGCTGTGAGGGTAAGAGGGTTCAGGTGCAGGACTCACTAAATTGGGTAGAGCAGGGCTTCAGTCAGGACTGCAGGCCTGTTCACAGGGTGTGTGTGTGTGTGTGTGTGTGTGTGTGTGTGTGTGTGTGTGTGTGTGTGTATGGGCATGATGTGAGCACCTTGGCTACCATTGCTTATGTCTCTCTAGCACACGAGCCCATGTCTGTGTTCTGTGTGACTGGCATGAGCTCAGGCGACAGAGCTGTGTTTGAGTGTGGGACAATGCAGAGCTGTGTGTGTCTAGTGTGGTCTGGGCCTGGTAGTGCCTCTGTCTGGGTGCTTATCTGTAAAGAATGGGATCCCTGTGCTTTAAGAAGGGAGCCCCTGCTCAGGGGAATGTTCAAGGACAGGCCTGTGAGTCCTCATGAAACCTGTGAGCAACTGTATCCCACATGTCTCTGAGATGTCCCATGTGTGTGGCCTGAGAGCCTGGGTGGGCCTGGGTGAGCTTCCAGTTCTGTGGGAGTCTCTGGAACGTGTGTGGGGTGTGCAGTGTCAGCCGGCTGTGGCTAAGCATGTGCCTCGGAGTGGGAGTGCCAGTGTCAACTTTTATGTGTGAGTGTGTGGGGTTTGTGAGCACACCTGTGTGTGAATACCAGCGTGTATTGTGTGATATGTATGCCTGCACTTCTGTATGTGTTATGTTTGTCTGTGTGACTGGGCTGTGTATGCCCATGTGTACGCCCATTGGGAGTGGAATGCCTGAGTGTGTTTTTGTTTCTGGGTGTCTCTGTGTCTGTTCATATTTGTGGGTCTGTGTGTCTCTATATCTCTGTGTCTGTGTTGTGTGTTTTTGTATCTCTCCATGTCTTGTGGGTCTTTAAGTCTGCATGTGTCTGCTTGTATGTTTTTCTGTGCCCCCATGTGTGTGTCTGTTTGGGTGTGTCTCATATATCTGTGTATCTGTAAGTCTCTGTGTAAATTTGTCTGTGTATACTTGATTTTGAGCTCTGTGTGTTTCTGTCTGTGCATGTTTGTCTGTTTGTGTGTCTGTGTACTTGTAAGTTGCTGTGTATATTTGTCAGCATATATCTGTATGTTTGTGCGTTTATGCATGCGTTTGTGTCTACATGCCTTCTCTGCATGCCTGTGTGTCTCTGCATCCGGGTATGTTTGTGTGTCTACCTTACTGTCTTAGTAGAAGACTTTATGTGTAGGAAGAGTCATTCTTGACCCTGTCCTATGGCTGACTTTTAGGTCTACACAGGGGCTCTGCATCATACCAAGCTTGGAGTTAGGTGGGTAGGTGAGTGCAGGCACAGAGTTCTCCTCTAGGGACACAGGTTGGGTTGGTCACCAGATTCTGGCCAGGATACCCACAGGGTGTATCTCAGACACAGGTACCCATGGGGTGACTCATCCACATCACCTTGCCTGTGTATTGTCTTGGCTGGTGGGAGGAGGGCCTATTAGCAGAGTAGGGTCTTAGGGGCTTCTGTGGCCCCCAGACATGTGGGCTGAGATCACTCATGTCTGTAGGGGAAGTAGTTGTGGGTCCTGAGGCTGGGGATTGCTTCTTTGGGTGTATTCCACAGGTACCCAGACTGGCCAGGTCTGGGCCCCAGAGCGACAGGAGGGATTGTGAGATGGCAGATGGACTGTGAGGAGCAGAGAGGGCAAAGGATGCAGAGACAGCACACCCCTAAGGCGTCTGGCCTTCCTGGCCATGGCTCCCCCTGGTTCTGCAATCCATCTGGGCAGGTCTGCTGCCTGAGCCCACCAGGAAGTCCTCTGTGACTCGTCCTTAGGGCCTGGTCATTGAAACTCATCCATAGCCTAGGCCTGGCCATTTTTGGGGGTTGAGGAGGTTGACCTGATGGAAGTGAGAAACCAGTAACTCTCTGGGCTCACTGATCCAGGGCCAACCTCCCCCAGCACCATGCAAATCTCCTTACGGTTCTGGTTCCCCGAGTTTCAGTCCCATGGGTGAATGGGGCTTTCCACGCCAGTCCCCCCCTCTGCTCTGTGGTTCCTGTTCTCATCATTTTTAGAAATGTTTGCAAATAGTGTTTGTGCTACAGGTGGGGTGTGGGGGAGAGCTGTGGCCCACAGTACAGGGTCTTGCTGAGACTAAACTGGGTGGGGGTTGGGTGGGAACAGTAAGGGTCTTCTGGTCTGGTTCAGCTCATGGCTTCTCACTGGTCAGTAAACGGAACACAGGCTGCATCTACCCTTGGTTAGAAGGCCCTGGTTACCCTGATACTCAGCTTGAGTGTGACCCAGGCTTGCTGTGTTGCCCATATCAGGGCTAGTGATACCAGTCTACTGAAGACTTTCAACGTGTACACACACACACACATACACACACACACACACACACACACACACACACACACACTACCCTCACTTTGTCCAAGTGTTCTTGTTATGCTGACCCAGCCTGACCTCATTCTGTACCACCATCCTTGTGCCCTGTACTGTAGCCATGGCCTAATGTTTTCCCCACCAATGCCTTCTCTATATGTGTGTGTACACATGTATGTGTACATGTGTATGTATGTGTACATGTGTGTGCATGGGTGTAATATGTGTGTATGTGTGTGCAGAGGCTGATATGAGTTTCACATATGAATCTGACTAGCTGGGTTCATGGTGAACAGTGAGTCTGCAGAGAGTGCATGGTTGTGCAGTGTGCTAGTGTGAGGATGTGCATAGCTTTGCAGAGGTGTCTACTACTGCATGGGTGTGTGGAAGGGCTCCCCAAAAGTTCTCACATTCTCACCCCAAGAACAAGATCCCTGTCCATCCTCTTGGCTCCCTGACACATACAATTATTGGGTAGAGGCATGGCTGGTATTATGCTGTGGACTGGCCAGTGAGGTCTGGCCTTGAGTGAAGGATGAAGCAGAAGCCATAGCTGGAAGAGAACATATTAGGGAAGTGGCACACACACACACACACACACACACACACACACACACACACACACAGACACACACACTCACACACACACTCACCATACACACTGCTGCCCCACAGACACATGCACTCATACATACATACTGTCATCCCATAGACACACACACTCATACACACAAACACACACACTCACACACACAGACACACACACTCACATATATACACTCTCACACTGCACACACACACACACACACACACACACACACACACACACTCACATATACACACTGCTGCCCCACAGGCACTCATACATCCATCCATACTGTCACCCCATAGACATACACACTCATACACACAAACACACACTCTCACATATATACACTACCACCCTGCACATACACACACACACACACTCCCACATATACACTGCTATCCCACAGACACATGCACTCATGCATACATAGTGTCACTCCATAGACACACACACTCATACACACAAACACACACTCTCACAAACAGACACACACACTCACATATATACACTATCACCCTGCACTCTCTCTCTCACACACACACATACCACACACACACACACACACACACACACACTCACACATACACACTGCTACCCCACAGACACATGCACTCATACATACATACTGTCACCCCATAAACACACACATTCATACACACAAACACACACTCACATACACACAAACTCACATATATACACTATCACCCTGCACACACTCTCTCTTTCTCTCTCTCTCTCTCTCATACACACACACATACAGACACTCATATAGACACACACTCACACATACACACTGTTACCTCCACAGACACATAGAAACACACACTCACACAGACACACACCCGTACCCACAATACACAATATACTCACACATATACACTGCCACTCCCATAGACACACACTCATACACACAGACATACATACATACATTACCACCTCCACACACACATGCTCACACATTTTGATTCACACACTCACACATGTACACTGCCACCCCACAGACACACAGACACACAGACACACAGACACACAGACACACAGACACACACACACACACACACACACACACACACACACACACACACACACTGACACTCATACATACTGTCACCCCACAGACACACACTCACACAGACACACACATACTCACACATACCCACTGCCAGCCCCACAGACACACACACACATATAGAGACACACACTCACTGTTCCATAATTCTCTACTTACCATCCCCCTCTCAAATGATCAAGGGGCAGGGAACATAAGCACTGAGAAAGTCAGAGGGGACACAGAGACTTTCAGAGAGACAGATACTGGGAGAGACAAATGTGGGGAGAGGGGACACGGTAGAAAGCTAGACAAGAATGAGACAAAGACAGTGAGAGAGCCAGAGATTTGTGAGTGGACCGAGGCAGGGAAGATGGTGGTGGGGTCCCAGAGATACTGAGATGTATTGTCATACCACCTCACACATACCGCATCAGTCTTGCCTGATCTGACACCCTAGGCCTGGTTGGGCCTGGCTAGGACTTATGAAGAGACACTGTTTGATGACTCAGTCATGGCCTTTGCCCTTAGACCTGGTTCTGATCCCTGGAACAGGCTGTCATCACCCATGCCCTGATTCTAACCGCTGAGTCCTGCTTGACCTCTTGACCATGGTCTTAGTCACCAAGAACTGCCACTGACCACTGAGTCCACGGTTTCTAGGCTTTTGCTTGTTTTCCAGACAGGGTTTCTCTGTGTAGCCCTGGCTGTCTTAGAACTCATTGTGTAGACCAGGCTGACCTTGAACTCAGAGATCCACCTGCCTCTGACTCCTGAGTATTGGGATTAAAGCTATCACTGCCTGGCTAGTTTCTATTCTATTCGGGTTTTAGTAACTGGTTTTTGGTTGGGGCCACTGGTTTTTGGTTGTAGTTACTGGACCTGGTTCTGATAGCTGACCCCTGGCTCTCACCGTTGAACTGTGGACCTGAGCAGTGTGTCTGGGTTCAAACCACTGACTCCTGACCCTCCTCACTGAGACTTAGTCCTGAACCTACCGCTCTTTCTCTCTCTGTCCTCTCTCTCTCTCTCTCTCCCCTCTCTCCACATAATATCCTATTGACCTTTGGTTTTGTTTCCTTAATCACTGAATCCTGGTCTCATCACTTATCTCTGGTGCTCAGCACTGAGTTCTGCTTTAGAGCAGCTCTGGTTTACAGCAGCGTGCTTGGGCTCCGATCAACAGACCCAGATTCCGATGAATGGTCTCTGGTTGGGGTAACCTGGCTTTGGCTGTGAAACCTGGATCTCGGTCCTGGTAACTGGCTACTGATCCTGATCATTTGGCCTTGTGACTTGGTCCAGATCATTGAGCTCCGGCTCTAACAACTGGGTCCTGTACTGATCAATGGGCCCTGACCTAGTCACTGGGCCCTGGCCCTCATCATTGACTTCTAAGCCTGAACTCTAGCCCCAAATTCTGCTTACCAACACTGGCCCTGGACCTTGGTCCTCATCTCAAATCCATTGTCTGAGGCCCAAGGAATCAGTGGTATTTTACAAGACGTCCCTTTGCTATTCCAAGCCTCATTCACATTAGGAGGATCCCTACAGGGGATTCCTGCAGAAGATTCCAGAATCCCCACAACACTGTTCACACACTGGGCTGCAACTGGGACAGTGACCCCTTTGCTCATTGGCCTTGCCCAGGCTCAGAGGCACAGAATGGAGACAAAGCAAGCCCAGGCCCTGGGAGATGGAGCCTCTGGCCTGGGGTCTACAGATGTGGGGTCAGCATCCTGGGGAGCTTTGCAGGGCAGGTGTGGGGCAGGGCAGAAGTGGTCATGCTTGTAGATACTATTTTTCTCTCCTCTGGAGCCTCCTTTGTCTATCACTTGCTGTCCTGGGATCTCTATCTGGGGTCAACAATGTTTGCAGTACAGGTGTGGGGGTAGGGCAGGGATGTTCACATTAGCAACTTGTTTTTCTCTCTTCTGAAGTCTCTGTTGTCTATCACCTGCTGAAACATTCAAAGCAGCTCTGAGCTGAGGGCAGCTGAGTCATCCTGAGCCTTTCTCAGCACAGGTGCCCCAAACCAGAGCTACTGTTCTGAGAATCACACCACACTGGACCAGGCCAGGTGGGCCTGGGACCTGGATGAGGGGTGGGAGCCAGGGGAGCCCTGCCAGGGGCTGAGGAGGCCCCAACCCCCATCACCCAAGGCCATCCACACTCGTGCCTTAGTGAGGCCATGTTCTGTCCCAATGAGAACAAGTCCAATTAAGATTAAGTATGGTCTTCCCAGGGTCATCCAGAGTCAAGGGGTGTCAGCCAGAGACAACCCAGACCAGCCTGAGGTCAGCCAGCATCACCCAAGGCCACACAGCTATTCTGGCAGAGGACTAGAATAGTCAGCTCAGCAAGGCCCTGGAGATGCAGAATGGAGAATTTATCCCTGCCAGACAGGGCTCATCAGAAAGGCAGGTATCTCACTACACATGTATTGCCCCAATATCCCTTAGATAGCATGTGGTTCTAGACTATGGAGGACAGTCCTCTGGACTCATAGCAGGGTATGGTCTCACAACCAATGAAACTGAGGTCCAAGAAGGAAGATTGAGCCAGGCCCAGAAAGAAGAGGCAGAAACTGTTATTGAAAGAGTTAGGGAGGCATTTTGAGAAATAACATGAGGGACACAGATTCTGAGAGAGAGAAAGACAGAGAGACAGAGAAAGAGACAAACAGAGACAGAGGCACAAAGAATAAAGGGGCATGGATCTACTGAATATTGAGAGAGGCAGAGATGAGGTGAGAGAGATACAGAAACATTAGACATGCAGAAAGACAGAGACCTCAAGAGAGACAGAGATGAAGAAAGACAGAGATACTTAAAAAGATAGCAAAGTTACTAAAAGAAATACAGATACTGAGAGAGAGAGAGAGAGAGAGAGAGAGAGAGATACTGAGAGACACACACAGAGACAACACAGAGACACAGACAGAGAGGCACAGAGACACTGATGGGATAATATGACAAGAAATGGGGGACAGGGGACCAGGGAACTTAAGGATTGTGAGAACATACCTCCGCATGGGAACAGAGGGAAACAGAAACACGGACACTGGAAGAGATGAGGACAGACACACAGAGAGAAAGATGGAAAGATATGCAGAAAGACAGAAATGGAAACCAGGGGTCACAGGGATAGAGACTGATAGAAAGAGATGCAGACATGGATATGAGGAGGAGGCATAGGAAAGGAGAGACAGACAGACAGGGAGGACAGACAGATAGAAAACAAGGGAGACAGAGGTACAGCAATGGAGCCAACCGAGCACTCAAATGGAGCCTGTGGCACACACACACACAGATGAGAGCCATGCACCAGAGCCATGTGTGAACACCCCTCAGACTCAGACCCATAGCACTCACACCCAGCTCCCCACAGACACACACAGCCCCTGCCTGCCTGTTCCAAACATCAAACCCATCTACCCATTCCCTCTCCTGCAGGCCTTTGTCCTCAGAGTGGCACACTGAAGGTAGCTCAGCCTGGACACTTCCCATGGGACCTGGTGAACAGTAGGAGCCTCTGGTCCACACTCCCCACCTCTTTGCTAGCCCTGTAGTCTATGTGATGCTGTTGAGAGCAGGGTACATGGCCTCTGCCTGGTACAGTCTGGGGTGCAGGCTTCAGGGGATGCCCAAGTGTGAAGAGTGCAGAAGACAGTGGGCAGAGCTGAGAGAGTGCTGGCCAGTTTTGTTCAAAGGACAGTGATGGCTGCTCCAGGCTACTGAACATTCCAGGACTGCTTCCTACCCTCCTCAAAGCTGCTGAAACACAACCAACCCTCAACATAATCCATTGTAGTTGCCTATAGCAGGGCATGCCTCTGTACATCAGGGAGTCACACAGAGCCACATGAGACTCTAGACCTGGGGACTGCAGAGGGGAAGGCATGTCCAAGAGGGCCTCCTCCTTGTTACCCTAGGTTTTCAGGCCTCAGGATAACCACTGAACAACATATGCTGAGTCCTGTTCCCCAGGATGCTGATGGACACCAGGTCACAGGGCTAGAGGCCAGGAGGGCTAGAGCCTGTGGGCAGGGGGACTATATTCATTCTTCCTGTGCTTGCCCAGGAGCAGGTGCTGGGCAGGGGCACAGGACAGGGTGAGGCAGGGAGACAGGGGCATGAAGGGGCCTCTGGGACCACAAGGTGGGAACTAGGCTGTGCCTGACTGAGCCTGTGTGTGTGTGACAGCTGATTCATGGGGAAGACACCCAGAGACCAGGCAGAGGAAAAGAGTAATCAGGGCTGAGGGGACTGGGGGTTGGGGAGGTCTGAGGAGGTAGAGGCAGCTATGTCCCATTTGTCAGGGTATGGGGACATGTACTTCATAGACACAGATCTAAGAACCAGGCGTGGTTCCCACCTACCCCCAGACAGTGTCCCTCATATGGGCTTAGGGATTTCAGTACTTCATCCCACGGCCTCACACTTTGGAAGATCCACCTCAAAGGCTGATGTTGTGGTGTGGGGGTCTAGGACTGGGGTCAGGGACACTGGTTGGCAGAGGTACCCAGGACATAGAGTGCTCAGAGTGCAGTTGGGGACATGCTGAGCACTGTTCCTCTGTGAGGGGACAGGCTGAGACAGGGACTGAAGTCCATCCATAGGCTCAGCACATACCAGGCTCTGGATGGGAACACTGAGCTCTGCCACCCTCCAACAGCTGGCACAGCAGCCTCCCGTGCCAGGGAAGCTAGTCAGCAGGGACAGAGTTCCTGTCCAGGCTGGATGGAGTCTTCTCTGCTCTGCATCCAAAATAAGTGCATCTTCAGCAATAAGGTCCAGTCATGGTGGAGGGCCAGGATCAAAGGCAGTAAACAGCCTGGTTTGTGTTTGGTTATCTACAGTCTCCCTCACTAAAGCATCAAGACTTCTTTTAATAAATTTAGAAACTGTTTTCTTTTAAAACACGGTCTCTCTATGTAGTCCTGGGTGTCCTGGAACTCCCTGTGTAGAAGACCAAGCTGTCTTCAAACTTAAGGAGATCCTCCTGTCTCTGCTTCCTGAATGCTGGGATTAAAAGCATGTGCCACCACACCCAACCTAACCCTTTCTTCTGAGAACAACATGCATACAATTTCCCCTCTTATTTCCCCAGATTTCCAATCCTTTTATCCACACTTAAAACTTTAATGCTAAAATCTCCCTCCCTCCATTTCCAAGCTGCATGTGTTCTACTATTCCCTCAAATTATTTTTCCTTGTGTGCAGGTTTTAGATTTGAGTGCAGGAAGCCTTCACTCTGGCAAAGCCTCCCCCCACCCAGCCTTTCCCATCTCCACACCTCCTAACACGTGATTTAGCCCACGTCCCCTCATGTGTATGGTGTTTCCCTTCAGTCTGAGGTATTACCCCCAGTGTCCCCTTACAGCTGTCTATGGTCACAAATACCTTTCATCTGTTTTTGCTGTGGAAAGCTTTTTTATTTTCTCCTGAAATTTAATAGCTTTCTGGGTATACTACCCTGGGTTGAGAGTTTAGATTTTTTTCAGATCTTGGAATATGTCTTTCTAGACATCTAGCCTTAAATGTTTCTACTGTGGGGCTACAGAAATGGCTTGGTGGTTGACAACACGGTGTTCTTAGGTTCCACGTGATTCAATGCCCCTTTCTGGAGGTGGTGTGGAATAGTCAGCTCAGCAGGGCTCTGGTGGTGCAGAATGGGGAGTTCATGCGGACAGGCAGGGCTCCACAGACAGGCAGGTCCCTCCCTGCTCATGCCTTCCCCAGTGTTCCCCAGATCACAGCTGGTCACAGACCATGAAGGACAGTCCTCTGGACTCATAGTAGGTTCTGGTCTCACAAGTGATGACACTGAAGGCAGAGTGAATGAGCCCAAGAAGGGACACAAATGGAAGAGGGGACACTGAGATTCTGAGAGAGAAAGACAGAGACACTGAGAAAGACAGAAGCACAGACCACTGAAAGAGACAGGGAAACACTTAGAGAGAAACAGTCATGGGCTGCAGGGACAGAGAGACACAGAGAGACAGACGGAGACACAGACACTGATAGAAACTCAGAGAAGGGGGGGACATGGAAGTTTTGAGAGCAACTGGTAGGAGGTGAGGGAGACACAGAGGCAGTACAGACATAGAAAGACAGAGACTCCAGAGAGACAGAGACTGAGAGAGACAGAGATACTGAGACAGGCAGAGACACAAAAAGGATTAAGAGCACTGGCTGATTTCCAGGGGATCCAGATTCAATTCCCAGCACCCACATGGCAGCTCACCTCTGTAATCCCAGTTCCAGGGTGCTCTGAAGGATCATTCATGCATGCGAAGCTTAGAAGCTCACACACACACACACACACACACACACACACACACACACACACACCCCCTCAGATGGAAGCCATGCACCAGAAGACAGAGCCATGTGTGAACACTCCTCAGACTCAGACCCACAGTACTCACACCCAGCTCCCCACAGACACACACAGCCCCTGCCTGCCTGCCTGCCTGTTCCAAACCTCAAACCCATCTGCCCACTCCCTCTCCTGCAGGCCTTTGTCCTCAGAGTGGCACACTGAAGGTAGCTCAGCCTGGACACTTCCCATGGGACCTGGTGAACAGCAGGAGCCTCTGGTCCACACTCCCCACCTCTTGTTAGCCCTGTAGTCTATGTGATGCTGTTGAGAGCAGGGTACATGGCCTCTGCCTGGTACAGTCTGGGGTGCAGGCTTCAGGGGATGCCCAAGTGTGAAGAGTGCAGAAGACAGTGGGCAGAGCTGAGAGAGTGCTGGCCAGTTTTGTTCAAAGGACAGTGATGGCTGCTCCAGGCTACTGAACATCCCAGGTCTGCTTCCTACCCTCCTCCAAGCTGCTGAAACACAACCAACCCTCAACACAATCCATTGTAGTTGCCTATAGCAGGGCATGCCTCTGTACAGCAGGGAGTCACACAGAGCCACATGAGACTCTAGACCTGGGGACTGCAGAGGGGAAGGCATGTCCAAGAGGGCCTCCTCCTTGTTACCCTAGGTTTTCAGGCCTCAGGATAACCACTGAACAACATATGCTGAGTCCTGTTGTGCAGGATGCTGATGGACACCAGGTCACAGGGCTAGAGGCCAGGAAGGCTAGAGCCTGTGGGCAGGGGGACTATATTCATTCTTCCTGTGCTTGCCCAGGAGCAGGTGCTGGGCAGGGGCACAGGACAGGGTGAGGCAGGGAGACAGGGGCATGAAGGGGCCTTTGGGACCACAAGGTGGGGACTAGGCTGTGCCTGACTGAGCCTGTGTGTGTGTGACAGCTGATTCATGGGGAAGACACCCAGAGACCAGGCAGAGGAAAAGAGTAATCAGGGCTGAGGGGACTGCGGTTTGGGGGGTCTGAGGAGGTAGAGGCAGCTATGTCCCATTTGTTAGGGTATTGGGACATGTACTTCATAGACACAGATCTAAGAACCAGGCGTGGTTCCCACCTACCCCCAAACAGTGTCCCTCATATGGGCTTAGGGATTTCAGTACTTCATCCCACGGCCTCACACTTTGGAAGATCCACCTCAAAGGCTGATGTTGTGGTGTGGGGGTCCAGGACTGGGGTCAGGGACACTGGTTGGCAGAGGTACCCAGGACATAGAGTGCTCAGAGTGTAGTTGGGGACATGCTGAGCACTGTTCCTCTGTGAGGGGACAGGCTGAGACAGGGACTGAAGTCCATTCATAGGCTCAGCACATACCAGGCTCTGGATGGGAACACTAAGCTCTGCCACCCTCCAACAGCTGGCACAGCAGCCTCCCGTGCCAGGGAAGCTAGTCAGCAGGGACAGAGTTCCTGTCCAGGCTGGATGGAGTCTTCTTTGCTCTGCATCCAAAATAAGTGCATCTTCAGCAATAAGGTCCAGTCATGGTGGAGGGCCAGGATCAAAGGCAGTAAACAGCCTGGTTTGTGTTTGGTTATCTACAGTCTCCCTCACTAAAGCATCAAGACTTCTTTTAATAAATTTAGAAACTGTTTTCTTTTGAAACACGGTCTCTCTATGTAGTCCTGGGTGTCCTGGAACTCCCTGTGTAGAAGACCAGGCTGTCTTCAAACTTAAGGAGATCCTCCTGTCTCTGCTTCCTGAATGCTGGGATTAAAAGCATGTGCCACCACACCCAACCTAACCCTTTCTTCTGAGAACAACATGCATACAATTTCCCCTCTTATTTCCCCAGATTTCCAATCCTTTTATCCACACTTAAAACTTTAATGCTAAAATCTCCCTCCCTCCATTTCCAAGCTGCATGTGTTCTACTATTCCCTCAAATTATTTTTCCTTGTGTGCAGGTTTTAGATTTGAGTGCAGGAAGCCTTCACTCTGGCAAAGCCTCCCCCCACCCAGCCTTTCCCATCTCCACACCTCCTAACACGTGATTTAGCCCACGTCCCCTCATGTGTATGGTGTTTCCCTTCAGTCTGAGGTATTACCCCCAGTGTCCCCTTACAGCTGTCTATGGTCACAAATACCTTTCATCTGTTTTTGCTGTGGAAAGCTTTTTTATTTTCTCCTGAAATTTAATAGCTTTCTGGGTATACTACCCTGGGTTGAGAGTTTAGATTTTTCAGATCTTGGAATATGTCTTTCTAGACATCTAGCCTTAAATGTTTCTACTGTGGGGCTACAGAAATGGCTTGGTGGTTGACAACACATGATGTTCTTGCAGAGGAGTGGGTTTTGATTCCTAGTACCCCGTATCAGCTAAGAGCCATCGGTTCCACAGGATTCAATGCCCTTTTCTGGAGGTGGTGTGGAATAGTCAGCTCAGCAGGGCTCTGGTGGTGCAGAATGGGGAGTTCATGCTGACAGGCAGGGCTCCACAGACAGGCAGGTCCCTCCCTGTTCATGCCTTCCCCAGTGTTCCCCAGATCACAGCTGGTCACAGACCATGAAGGACAGTCCTCTGGACTCATAGTAGGTTCTGGTCTCACAAGTGATGACACTGGAGGCAGAGTGAATGAGCCCAAGAAGGGACACAAATGGAAGAGGGGACTCTGAGATTCTGAAGTAGAAAGACAGAGACACTGAGAAAGACAGAAGCACAGACCACTGAAAGAGACAGGGAAACACTTAGAGAGAAACAGTCATGAGCTGCAGGGACAGAGAGACACAGAGAGACAGACAGAGACACAGACACTGATAGAGACATGAAGAAGAGGGGGGACGTGGAAGTTTTGAGAGCAACTGGTAGGAGGTGTGGGAGACACAGAGGCAGTACAGACACAGAAAGACAGAGACTCCAGAGAGACAGAGACTGAGAGAGACAGAGATACTGAGACAGGCAGAGACACCAAAAGGATTAAGAGCACTGGCTGCTTTTCCAGGGGATCCAGATTCAATTCCCAGCACCCACATGGCAGCTCTCTACTGTAATCCCAGTTCCAGGGTGCCCTGAAGGATCCTTCATGCATGTGAAGCATAGAAGCTCACATTTACACACAGACAGCAGACAGACTCACATACAAACACACACACACACACACACACACACACACACACACACACACACACACACTCTAATGAAGAGTGTGGTTCTCTTTCTCTCTCTCAGATGAAAGCCATGCACCAGAAGACAGAGCCATGTGTGAACACCCCTCAGACTCAGACCCACAGCACTCACACCCAGCTCCCCACAGACACACACAGCCCCTGCCTGCCTGTTCCAAACCTCAAACCCATCTACCCATTCCCTCTCCTGCAGGCCTTTGTCCTCAGAGTGGCACACTGAGTAGCTCAGCCTGGACACTTCCCATGGGACCTGTTGAATAACATTGTAGCCTCCCCCAGCCTTGAGCAGGCTGGCTCAGACCTTGCTGCCACTGAGAATGAGACCACCTGGGGTAGAGCCTTCCCACCTAGATGATTCTATTGTTCTGTCACCATTGCTCTTCTTCTCCAAGACACTGATACCTGCTGAGAGGCTGAGAGATTCCAAAGACAGCAGTGATTGACACCTTCTTGTCAAACTAGTGCTGTCAGACAAATTGCTTACAGGCTGGCAACAGACATCAAAAGTGGATCTGCAGGAGAAGGGCTTTCCTTTTATATAAGCACAGATTTTTAGTAAACATTGGGCTTTGATCAGCATTTGTCTTGGTGTGTCTCATACTCTATTCTCTTTTTAGCCCCAGCCTGCTTTTCAGCAGGACCATGGGTGACTACACAGCATGAGCCTCTGGTCCACACACCACACCTCTTGTTAGCTCTGTAATCTGTATGAAACATCATCTGAGAGCAGGGTACATGGCCTCTGCCTGGTACAGTCTGGGGTGCAGGCTTCAGGTGAGGCCCAAGTGTGAAGAGTACAGAAGACAGTGGGCAGAGCTGAGAGAGTGCTGGCCAGTTTTGTTCAAAGGACAGTGATGGCTGCTCCAGGCTACTGAACATCCCAGGTCTGCTTCCTACCCTCCTCAAAGATGTTGGAGCACAACCAACCCTCTACCCAATCCATTGTAATTGCCTGTAGCAGGGCATGCCTCTGTACATCAGGGAGTCACACAGAGCCACATGAGACTCTAGACCTGGGGACTGCAGAGGGGAAGGCATGTCCACGGGGGCCTCCTCCTTTAGAATCTGAAATCTTAGCCCTCAGGATTGCCGGTGATAAACACACTCAGAGTGATGTGGCCCCAGGATCCTGATGGACACCAGAAGGTTACAGAGTTAGAGGCCAGCAGGACTAGAGTCTGTGAGAAGAGGAACTACTTGGCTTCTTCTCGTCCTTGCCCAGGAGCAGCTGGCTGGCCAGAGGTGCATGACAGGGTAAGGCAGGGAGACACTGGCGTGAAAGAGCCTTTGGGACCACAAGGTGGGAACTAGACTGTGCTCTGACTGAGCCTGTGTTTGTGACAGCTGATTCATGGGGAAGACATCCAGAGGCCAGGCAGAGGAAGAGTAATGAGGACTGAGGGGGTCCTTGAGAAAATAGAGGTGGCTTCGGCTCCTTTGTCATGGAATGTGGACATATACTTCATGGACATGGATCCAAAAGCATGCCTGTCTCCCACCTGCCTTCAGACTGAGCTCCACAACATTTCATGGCCTCTCACACTGGAGGGATTATAAACATGGTTGTGCTATGGGGCTGGGGCCCAGGACTGGAGTCTGAGACACTGGGTAGTAGAGCATGTCCAGTGTACAGAGTGCTCAGAGTGCAGGTGGGGGCAAGCTGTGCAGTGTTCCTCCATATTGCGGAAGCTGACGAGGTTAAAGCTCTTTGTCCAGCCATAGAGTCAACCCATACCAGCCTTGCCCATGACCCTAGCATGGGCCACACATCCAGTGTCCTACTGAACCATCACCATGAGGACTGCTGGAAGACCAGGGCTTCTGATATCTACATGCCATGCTTGCAACTCTCCACAGCTTCTCCCAGCTCACACAGACTCTGCCCAAATCCACCACTGTCCTCAGTTGTAACCATGACAGGCACAGAGAGGGCAGAATGTGGTCACCTCAAACTGTCACATACAACACTCTTGTGCCTTTCATGTCCACGTGTGCAAGCATGCTCATTCCCCTATCTCTCGGGGGCGGGGGCAGTGGGTCTTCCTTGGACTCACTCCCATTTCTAGCTGACCCTCAAAACAAAACCCCACAGACCCAGCCTCTTTGAGGAGCTATTGTAGTCACAGGGCTTGATGTTGGTGACCACAGCTGCTTTCACTGTGACTGCCAGAGATGCTTGACCACCATGACCTCAGACATAGTGATGGCCTAGGGATCAAGTGCGTCTAGACACTTCAGGGACTGACCAGACTTCTACGTAGACCAAGGTCTCTTTTCCTAGTATGTTATCTCATGAAACCTTAATGCAACGGGATCTTCTATTCCTTTTATTCTTCATTGCCTGCGAACAGGGAACCTTCTAGAAAGAGGGTCCCCTCTCTGCTGGCTATGGAGACAGACCCTGTAGGAGTGATCACAGACTGATGTTTTCCTTCTTGGCCAGTTTCAGGCCAGGGGACTCAGGGTAAGAGACAGAAAGTCAGGAAGGTAGGAAAGACGGGGAGACATAATAAAGGTAAGACAGAGGAAGACAAAGGGAGAAACTGCAAGTCTGCAGGGGGAGACAAGGAGAAGCCTGACAGAGACAGACAGGGTTCCGGAAAAGACAGAGATGAAGGAGGCAGAGGTGGAGATGTGTAGAGACAGAGAGAGATTAATGGGAGCACAGAGACAGGTGTGACAGAGAATAGGGAGAAACAGGGGTGACAGAGAACAGGAAGAGACAGAAGAGGAAGGGCCAGAAGCTTAGGGGCTATAGCCATGTGGGGCTGTAAGTCAGCTTCCTTTCTGAATTCACAGAATTGTAGCTTCCTTCTTTCTGTCTCCCTCTGAGCAAGTTTTCCTTAACACCTTGGCTTCCTCCCCAACATGCTGGGCTTTCTTACTTGTTCTCTAACTGCCCCCTTCTCGCCATGTGGCTGCTTGTGGGACATGTGCCTGACCTCCATGTCAGATTAGATGTCATGGCTTTTTACCAATCTCCCCCACTGGCCTCCTCGGGGCAGCTGCTTGAGTCTTACAACTTTCCTGCCCTGAAACTTTCCTATTAAACCCTGATAAAAGTGTCATTGTGCCTTCAGGGGGGCAGGGGATGAACGAGGCAGAAAGAGACAGAGTCATGGACAGAGATAGAAAGATAAGGAGAAATACAGAAATGAAGAGGACAGATGGGGAGACAAGCCCACAGAGAAAGAGACATCAGGAGAGAGAGAGAGAGAGAAACACAGGGAGATTGGAGAGAGACTGAAACAGGAAGGGACAGAAACAGAGAGATGGGGAGAGAGAAAGATGGACAGGGTGAGAGAAAGGCAAAGACGGTGAGAAGCAGCAGCAGAGGGACGGTATGTCCTGGAATGATTAAAAGCATGTATGTAGTAAGCAGTACAAAACACCAATCCTTGCACCTATCGGGAAGACGTTTATTACATAAAGCTCCGAGCATACCAAATGGATATAAGCCACATGGCTAGATTTATAAGGAAGTGTACATTATAAGACAGGAGCCCAACACTAAATTACAACATTTCTTAATTAAAAACATTCATTTCTTTGTGGAGACACTTTAGAAGTTAAAAATGTATCTTTTCATTTAAAAGGGTTAAATTAATCTATACTTTGGAAATGCTTCTTGGAGTATAGGACATAGCAATTTGAAGAACTTTTATTTGAAATATATATACTTTCCTGCCTTGATGTTTGTTCTTTTAGTAAATTGCTGTATGGAGAAAAAGAGACAGCAGAGAGACATGGAGAGGCACACAGAGATACAAGAACAGAGACAGAAAACAGAGAAAGAGAGAGCGAGATGGAGAAGCAATGAGACAGATGCAGGAAGACTCAGAAAGGGAGAGAGAAAAGTGGAGAGAAAGACATGGAGAGAAAAATCAGAAACAGAGAAAAGACAAAAAGATAGGAAGACAGAGAAGTGGGGCAGAAATACAGACAGAGAGATAAGGGGAGCCAGAGTCATAAAAGGAATGGGATGGAGAGAGAGACACACAAAGACAGACATCAACAGAAAAGAGACATAGAGAAGGACTGAAAGAATGATAGAGAGGAGATGACAGAAGGAAGAGACACAGATAGACAGACAGAGGTAGGAGATGTGCACCTAGAGAAAGGGGGCACAAGCAGAGATGAGAGAGAGAGAGAGAGAGAGAGAGAGAGAGAGAGAGAGAGAGAGAGAGAGAGAGAGAGAGAGAGAGGAAGGAGAAGGAGAAGGAGAAGGAGAAGAAGAAAGAGGAGAGACAAGGTGTTAATAGAGACAGCTCTTATGTTTTGTTAGAGATGGAGAGACAGTAACTGAGGGACAGACTGAGCAAGAATCACACTGAGAGAGAGAGAAAGAGGCAGAGGCTAAGGCTGGGAAAGGCAGGGTTGGCCAGAGATGGAGCCAGGGTCAGACACCATCTTGAAAGAGCCAGTGACAAGCAGGGAGGTGACAGGCTGGTACAGTTTCTATCCCACAGTCCACAGGTTGGAGTCACAGGCCTGTCTCCATGTGGCCACAGGCTAGCTCCCTGTCTGCCAAGTCTGTCTGAGAAGGGGTGGGGGAGGGGGTCTGGGCTGAGGCAGGCCAAGACTTTTCCAGTGGAGTGGCCAGGGACTGGGCTGAGGGCATGATCACTGCCCACCATTCCCATGGTTCTGGGTAGACCCAGGATCTGGAGCACACCTACAGCCTTCCTGCCTCTCTCACTTCCCTGGGGTGTTGAGCCACCCATCCTTGCCCATCTCCTGTCATGTCCTCTTGGTGGGTCAGATTCCAGCAGTGGTGATAACTGGGAAACACTGAATTCAACATCATCAATAGGGGTCATGGACCCCCAGTCCCAGTGGCCTATGCTGGGAGTCCCCCATCCCCAAGGCTGGTCAGCCTGGCCAGGTTGGGGTGAACCTGCAGCTGCAGGTGGGGGAGTCACTGATGCTATTTCTGGAAACAACCTCAGAAAGTGAGAAACATGTTTTTCTGTATGAAACAAACATCCATTTGCATGTGCCCTTGTGAGCCAACTCTGCACAGAATGAGTAACTCGGCAGCTGTGTGTGTGCGAGTGTGACATGTTGGGAGTAAGCCTTGTTTCTGGTACTGATATCTGAGCCCCCAACCCCCAGATTGTAACCCTAGCCCATGTGGAAGAACTACCCTTAGGGGTTCATTAACTCACCACAGGCTAGGCCATCATGGAGAGCCCTAGCTGCCTCTAAGCAGGTTCCACCCTAAACACGAAGGAAAATAATCAAGGCCATCCATTACCCAGACCCACTGGGATGGTGGGCAGGGATCATGCCCTCAGCCCAGTGCCTGGCCACTCCACTGGAAAAGTCCTGGCCTGCCTCAGCCCAGCCCCCCCCCCCCCCATCCCTCCACAGACAGGCTTGGCAGGCAGGGATAGACTGTGGCCACGAGGAGACAGGCCTGTGACACCAGCCTGTGGACTGTGGGATAGAAACTGTACCAGCCTGTCACCTCCCTGGCTTGTCACTGCCTCTTCCAAGATGGCGTCTGGTCCTGTCCCACAGGCTCAACTCTGTCTCCTCTGGCTACTCTTGCCTTTCCTAGCCTTAGCCTCTGTTTCTCTCTGAATGGTATTCTCTCTGCTCAGTCTGTCAACTGCAGTTGGAGAGAGTCTATCTATGTTTGCCTCCACCTATGCCGATTCCATCAGAGGTCTCTCTACTACATCTTGCCTCGCCGTGTGTCTCTTCTCTTGGTCCTCCTGTCTTCCCATTTCTCTATCTCCCTGTCTCTCTGTCTCTCTTCCATCTCTGTCTCTCTGTTTTTCTCTCACTGTCTTTATATCTCTGCCTGTTTCATAGTCTCTCTTCTCTCTGTATCTTTCTCCCTCTTTCAGTCTCTCTCTGTCTGTCTTCATCTTTTTCTCTACCTGTATATGTCTCTCCCTGCCTCTGTCTCTTCTTGCCATTCATTATCTCTTCCTTAATCAACCACTAATTATGTATTATTTTCTCTCCCTATTTCTATCTCTGTCTCCTTGTCTGTCTCCATGTCTGTCTCCTTGTCTGTCTCCATGTCTCTCTGTCTCATCACTGTCTTTCTCAGTCTCTGTTTGCCTATATTGATCTCTATATCTCTTGTCTGTCTCTGACTCCCATATTCTGGTCTTTATCTCCACCTCTGTCTTCAATTCCCTATCTTTCACTCCCTGTATCCACATTTATCTCTTTCCTAAGCACCCAGTCTCCAGGTCTGCCTGCTTCTGTCTCTCCCTTGCTTTGTTTTTCTGTCTTTCTGTCTCTCTCCCCATCTCTCCTTCTCCTGTCTCTCTCCCTGAGTCCCCTGGCTTGAGACTGGCCAAGAAATGAAACATTACTCTGTGATCACACCTACAGGATCTATCTTCACAGTCAGTAGACAGAGAGGGGACCCTCTTTCTAGAAGGTTCCATGTTAGCAGGCAAAGAGGAATAAAAGGAATAGAAGATCGTATTTTGTAGACTTTCATGAAATAAGATACTAGAAAAAGAGGTCTTGGTCACATGACATAGGGTCTATGCACATCTCTGGCCAGTCCCTACAGTGTCTGGATGCTGTTGATTCCAGGTTATTCCTATGCTCAAGTCTGGGATTATGGTGGTCAAGCATCTCTGGCAGCCATGGGGACAGCAGCTATAGCCACCAACATCAAGCCCTGTGACTGACTACATTAGCTCCTCAAAGAGGCTGGATCTATAGGGCTTTGGTCTGAGGAGATGCTGACAGTGAGAATCGGCTCTCAAGGAAGGCATCACTGTCTCGAGGGGACTACAGCAGGCCTGAGCACGCTTGTACACATGAGAGTCAAATGCACAAGACTGTTGGATGTGTCAGAATATAGGGCAACCATAACCCTCCACTCTCTGTTCATGGCATGATTGCCCACTGAAGAGAGTAGTGTATTGGAACAGTCTGTGTGAGTTGGGAGAAGTCATGGAGAGTGTAGAACCTACAAGGATAGTGTAGACCCTTCCAGTTTGTGGTATGGTTTACTTGACACTAAGTATGTGACCCCACAGGGACCATGGACAAGGGCAGTATGGCAGGGCCTATGGATACGAAAGAGATGTCAAAACCTGTACCAGTCTTTCCCCTCATGGAGGAACACTGCACAGCTTGTCCCCACCTACACTCTAAGCAATCTATTTACTGGACACCCTCTGTCACCCAGTATACTAACCCCGCACTCCTGGGCCCCAGCACCACAGCATCAGCATTTCATTTATGTTCCAATGTGACTGGCTTGTGGGATGAAGTACTGAAATTCCTAAACCCACATGAGGGACACTGACTGAGGGCAGATGACAACCAGGCTTGGTCCATAGATCAGTGTTCATGAAGTACATGTCCCAATACTATGACAAATGGACCATAGCTGCCTCCACTTCCTTAGACACTGCTGTCCCCTCAGCCTTGATTACTCTTCCTCTGTCGGGCCTCTGAGTGTCTTCCCAATGATGCAGCTGCTATATACACAGGCTAAGCAAAAGCACAACCTACACTCCCACCATGTGCTCCCAAAGTTTCCTTCATCCCCCTGTCTCTGCCTTACCCTGTCCTGTATCACTGTCAGGTGAGCAGCTCCTGGACCAGGATGGGAGAAACCCTAACATTCCCCCTTCCCAAAGGCTCTAGCCCTCCTGGCCTCTAGCTCTGTGACCTCCTGGGGTCCATCAGGATCCTGGGGAACAGGACTCAGCAGATGTTGTTCAGTGGTTATCCTGAGACCTGGAATCCCAGTGTCCCAAGGAGGAGGCCCTCTTGGACATGCCTTTCCCTCTGCAGTCCCCAGGTCTAGAGTCTCATGTGGCTCTGTGTGACTCCCTGGTGTGCAGAGGCATGCCCTGCTATAGGCAATAACAAACAACTGGGCAATTACAAAGATGGTTGGTTGTGCTCCAACAGCTTGGAGGAGGGTAGGAAGCAGACCTGGGATGTTCAGTAGCCTGGAGCAGCCATCACTGTCCTTTGAACAAAATTGGTTAGCAGTCTCTCAGATCTGCCTACTGTCTTCTGAACTCTTCACACTTGGGCCTCCCCTGAAGCCTGCACCCCAGACTGTACCAGGCAGAGGCCATGTACCCTGTTCTCAACAGCATCACATAGACTACAGGGCTAACAAGAGGTGGGGAGTGTGGACCAGAGGCTCCTGCTGTTCACCAGGTCCCATGGGAAGTGTCCAGGCTGAGCTACCTTCAGTGTGCCACTCTGAGGACAAAGGCCTGCAGGAGAGGGAGTGGGTAGATGGGTTTGAGTTTTGGAACAGGCAGGCAGGCAGGGCTGTGTGTGTCTGTGGGGAGCTGGGTGTGAGTGCTGTGGGTCTGAGTCTGAGGAGTGTTCACACATGGCTCTGTCTTCTGGTGCATGGCTTTCATCAGAGAGAGAGAAAGAGAACCACACTCTTCATTTGAGTGTGTGTGTGTGTGTGTGTCTGTCTGTCTGTCTGTCTGTCTGTCTGTCTGTGTGTTTGTGTGTGAGCTTCTAAGCTTCACATGCATGAAGGATTTTTCAGGGCACCCTGGAACTGGGATTACAGTAGAGAGCTGCCATGTGGGTGCTGGGAATTGAATCTGGATCCCCTGGAAAAGCACCCATTGGTGTCTCTGACTGTCTCAGTATCTTTGTCTCTCCCAGTCTCTGTCTCTCTCAGTCTCTGTCTCTCTGGAGTCTCTGTCTTTCTGTGTCTGTATTGGCTCTGTGTCTCTCTCACCTCCTACCAGTTTCTCTCAAAACTTCCACGACCCCTCTCTTCTTTGTGTCTCTATCAGTGTCTATGTCTCTGTCTGTCTCTCTGGGTTGCTCTGTCCCTGCATCTCATCACTGTCTCTCTCTGTTTCCCTGTCTCTTTTAGTGGTCTGTGCTTCTGTCTTTCTCAGTGTCTCTGTCTTTCTCTCTCAGTATCTCAGTGTACCCTTAACCATGAGGCTTTTCTCAGAATCTCAGAGTCCCCTCTTCCATTTGTGTCTTCCATAGCTCTTAGCTGATATGGGGTACTAGGAATCAAAACCCACTCCTCTGCAAGAACATCATGTGTTGTCAACCACCAAGCCATTTCTGTAGCCCCCAGTAGAAACATTTAAGGCTAGATGTCTAGAAAGACATATTCCAAGATCTGAAAAATCTAAACTCTCAACCCAGGGTAGTATACCCAGAAAGCTATTAAAATTCAAGGGGAAATAAACGCTTTCCACAGCAAAAACAGATGAAAGGTATTTGTGACCATAGGCAGCTGTAAGGGGACACTGGGGGTAATACCTCAGACTGAAGGGAAACACCATACACATGAGGGGATGTGGGCTAAATCACGTGTTAGGAGGTGTGGAAATGGGAAAGGCTGGGTTGGGGGAGGCTTTGCCAGAGTGAAGGCTTCCTGCATTCAAATCTAAAACCTGCACACAAGGAAAAATAATTTGAGGGAATAGTAGAACACATGCAGCTTGGAAATGGAGGGAGGGAGATTTTAGCATTAAAGATTTAAGTGTGGATAAAAGGATTGAAAATCTGGGGAAATAAGAGGGGAAATTGTATGCATGTTGCTCTCAGAAGAAAGGGTTAGGTTGGGTGTGGTGGCACATGCTTTTAATCCCAGCATTCAGGAAGCAGAGACAGGAGGATCTCCTTAAGTTTGAAGACAGTCTGGTCTTCTACACAGGGAGTTCCAGGACCCCCAGGACTACATAGAGAGACCGTGTTTCAAAAGAAAACAACTTCTAAATTTATTAAAAGAAGTCTTGATGCTTTAGTGAGAGAGACTGTAGATAACCAAACACAAACCAGGCTGTTTACTGCCTTTGTTCCTGGCCGTCCACCATGACTGGACCTTATTGCTGAAGATGCACTTATTTTGGATGCTAGCAGAGAAGACTCCATCCAGCCCGGACAGGAACTCTGTCCCTGCTGACTAGCTTCCCTGGCACAGGAGGCTGCTGTGCCAGATGTTGGAGGGTGGCAGAGCTCAGTGTTCCCATCCAGAGCCTGGTATGTGCTGAGCCTATGGATGGACTTCAGTCCCTGTCTCAGCCTGTCCCCTCACAGAGGAACAGTGCTCAGCATGTCCCCAACTACACTCTGAGCACTCTATGTCCTGGGCACCTCTGCCAACCAGTGTCCCTGGCCCCAGTCCTGGACCCCCACACCACAACATCAGCCTTTGAGGTGGATCTTCCAAGGTGTGAGGCCGTGGGATGAAGTACTGAAATCCCTAAGCCCATATGAGGGACACTGTCTGGGGGTAGGTGGGAACCACGCCTGGTTCTTAGATCTGTGTCTATGAAGTACATGTCCCCATACCCTGACAAATGGGACATAGCTGCCTCTACCTCCTCAGACCTCCCAACCCCCAGTCACCTCAGCCCTGATTACTCTTTTCCTCTGCCTGGTCTCTGGGTGTCTTCCCCATGAATCAGCTGTCACACACACAGGCTCAGTCAGGCACAGCCTAGTTCCCACCTTGTGGTCCCAGAGGCCCCTTCATGCCCCTGTCTCCCTGCCTCACCCTGTCCTGTGCCCCTGCCCAGCACCTGCTCCTGGGCAAGCACAGGAAGAATGAATATAGCCCCCCTGCCCACAGGCTCTAGCCCTCCTGGCCTCTAGCCCTGTGACCTGGTGTCCATCAGCATCCTGGGGAACAGGACTCAGCATATGTTGTTCAGTGGTTATCCTGAGGCCTGAAAACCTAGGGTAACAAGGAGGAGGCCGTCTTGGACATGCCTTCCCCTCTGCAGTCCCCAGGTCTAGAGTCTCATGTGGCTCTGTGTGACTCCCTGCTGTACAGAGGCATGCCCTGCTACAGGCAACTACATTGGATTGTGTTGAGGATTGGTTGTGTTCCAGCATCTTTGAGGAGGGTAGGAAGCAGTCCTGGAATGTTCAGTAGCCTGGAGCAGCCATCACAGTCCTTTGAACAAAACTGGCTAGCAGTCTCTCAGCTCTGCCCACTGTCTTCTGCACTCTTCACACTTGGGCCTCACCTGAAGCCTGCACCCCAGACTGTACCAGGCAGAGGCCATGTACCCTGTTCTCAACAGCATCACATAGACTACAGGGCTAACAAGAGGTGGGGAGTGTGGACCAGAGGCTCCTGCTGTTCACCAGGTCCCATGGGAAGTGTTCAGGCTGAGCTACCTTCAGTGTGCCACTCTGAGGACAAAGGCCTGCAGGAGAGGGAGTGGGTAGATGGGTTTGATTTTTGGAACAGGCAGGCAGGGGCTGTGTGTGTCTGTGGGGAGCTGGGTGTGAGTGCTGTGGGTCTGAGTCTGAGGAGTGTTCATACATGGCTCTGTCTTCTTGTGCATTGCTTTCATCTGAGTGAGTGTATGTGTCCTCTGCACCTCTGCCACTCAGTGTCCCATTCTCTAGTCCTGGGCCCTGATACCACAACATCAGCCTTTTAGATGGATCTTCCAGTTTGAGAGGCCATGGGATGAAGTACTGAAATCCCTAAATCCACAAAAGGGACATTGTCTGAGTGTAGGTGAGGGCCAGGTCTGGTTTTAGATATGTGCCCATGAAGTGCATGTCATGGCCCTGATAAATGGGCGATAGCTACCTTGACTTCCTCAGACCCCCACCCCAGTCCCCTCAGCCCTGATTACTCTTTTCCTCTGCCTGGCCTCTGGGTGTCTTCCCTCTCAGGCAGCTGCCACACACACAGGCTCATTCAGAGAACAGTCTAGTTCCCACCATGCAGTCCCAAAGGCTCCTTCATCTCCCTGTCTCCATGCTTCCCCCTGTTTAGTGCCCCTTCCCAGCCTCTGCTCCTGGACCAGGCAGGAGGCGCCCTAGTAGTACCCCTTCCCACTGACTCTACTCTTTTAGACCTGTGGTACTGTTTTCTTTCTGTGTGCTAGGGGTATACCGTTTCTCGGGCTGGATGAGCAGTTCCTGGGTGTGGGAATCTCATGTGTCCAGGGTCCTGTCCCTTCTACTCTTCTCCTTTCTTCCTTATCCACGGATGCTTTCATCTTACTGGTTCTGTGTCTCACCGAGGTTCTTAGACTTGTACCAGCATGCATAGTTACCAGGAACAAAATAGAGATCTGGGAAGTTACCCATGACCTAGAGTTGAGATGAAAGGCTAGGTCTGGAAATTGTCCCTAAGCTCTGGCCTAAGAACTGGCCAGCGTTCTCTCAGCTGCCAGCTGTTCTCGCCTATCACCTTCTTCACTTTGTTTGGACCTTATTTGGACAAATCCTGATAGGATCCTATCCCTTAGTACATGTTGACCCCAGACTATGGTTCATGCATTCAGTGAATCCCCCCCTGAAGCATGGCATGGAGCACAGGGCCAGCAAGTGGTAGTGACCTGTGGATCCAGAGCCTCTCAGGCTGTTCACTAAGCCATAGTTAGAAGTGTCCAGACTGAGTTACCCTCAGTGTGCTTCCTGAGGACAGAGGCCTGGAGGAGAGGCGATGGGTAGGTGGGCTTGAGTTAGGCAGGCAGGTGCTCTGTGTGGGTGCTGTGGGTACGTGTCTGTAGGTACTTGGCTTTCATCTGAGAGTGGGTGCCAGACTTTCATGGGAGTCTCAGGTGGGCTACATTGCTGCACCTTGTCTGTCTGTCTCTTCCCACCTTTCCCTTCCTTGTGTCTGTCTGTCTTGCTTGCATGGATCTTTCTGTCCCTGGCTCTTTACCCTCCAGTCCTTGTGTTTCTCCTTTCCTCTAGTTACCTCTCATCTCTACATCCCTGAACTGTCTCATTCTCTCTCTACTTCTGTGTCCCTTGATCCCCTTCTCGGTATCTTACATTGTGTGTATGCGTGTGTGTGTGTGTGTGTTTCGATCAAGCTGTACCCTGCTTTAAATTACTCCATGTTGTGTGAGGTAGTGGCTTTAAAAAAAAAAAAGATTGTACCTTGCCCTGAGAGGTTTCACATTTTCAAATGGCCTTTGACTCCGTTTGGAAGCTGGAGGAAGACTGGGCATCTTGGTGTAAACAACAATCCCTGCACATCAACTTCTAAAGGCACAGCCTGATAAACAACTTATCCCCAAGCTTAATGTCACCCTATAAACTTATTAAAGATATAGGAACACATGGATCATTAAAATCATACCAGGAACACCAGGCCTGAGAGCTTACTGTACACATCCAACTAAAAAGGTGTCACATTCTCACGTGAACCCATGACGAGGACAACACCTAACACTGTAACGGCGATGGCGCCACTAAACTGTCATCTGATCACCTGGTATATACATCAAGAGATCCAGTGGCAGATTATCCACAAGTGTCCCAGAGCCTTCCTTGGCTCAGTACCCTCTGTTGACATGGTTCATTATGTTACATATGACTGCCCGTTTACTTGTCTGCCTGGACTCCATCCTGTCCATTGCCTGTAAGGTCTTTAGGGTCCTGAAGGTTGCCTCTGTACTTGACTCAATCTTGAGGCTCAGTGCAGGTTTGATCTTACAGCTTGACTCTACAAAGAGACTCCACTGGGGTCTCCAGCAGACTTCCAGTATCTATTCTCCTCTGTTCTATCCTGTAGATGCTTCTGTTTTCTGCATAAAATTTCTTGTCATCCTGTTAGCTTTCTGCATGCTTATCAGGAATACAGAAGACTATTGTGATAGTCTAGAACCAACTGGACTCTGGGAAATATTCAGGGAGGTCATGTGTGGTGAGGGACCTGCCTATCTGAGGAACCCTGTCTGGCAGGGATAAACTCTCCATTCTGCATCTCCAGGGCCTCGATGAGCTGACTATTCTAGTCCTCTGCCAGAATAGCTGTGTGGCCTTGGGTGATGCTGGCTGACCTCAGGCTGGTCTGGGTTGTCCCTGGCTGACACCCCTTGACTCTGGATGATCCTGGGAAGACCATACTTAATCTTAATTGGACTTGTTCTCATTGGGACAGAACATGGCCTCATTAAGGCACGAGTGTGGATGGCCTTGGGTGATGGGGGTTGGGGCCTCCTCAGCCCCTGGCAGGGCTCCCCTGGCTCCCACCCCTCATCCAGGCCCCAGGCCCACCTGGCCTGGTCCAGTGTGGTGTGATTCTCAGAACAGTAGCTCTGGTTTGGGGCACCTGTGCTGAGACAGGCTCAGGATGACTCAGCTGCCCTCAGCTCAGAGCTGCTTTGAATGTTTCAGCAGGTGATAGACAACAGAGACTTCAGAAGAGAGAAAAACAAGTTGCTAATGTGAACATCCCTGCCCTACCCCCACACCTGTACTGCAAACATTGTTGACCCCAGATAGAGATCCCAGGACAGCAGGTGATAGACAAAGGAGGCTCCAGAGGAGAGAAAAATAGTATCTACAAGCATGACCACTTCTGCCCTGCCCCACACCTGCCCTGCAAACCTCCCTATGATGCTGACCCCACATCTGTAGACCCCAGGCCAGAGGCTCCATCTCCCAGGGCCTGGGCTTGCTTTGTCTCCATTCAGTGCATCTGAGCCTGGGCAAGTCCTATGAGCAAAGGGGTCACTGTCCCAGTTGCAGCCCAGTGTGTGAACAGTGTTGTGGGGATTCTGGAATCTTCTGCAGGAATCCCCTGTAGGGATCCTCCTAATGTGAATGAGGCATGGGGCTAGAGTTCAGGTTTTGAAGTCAATGTTGAGGATCAGGGCCCAATGACTAGGTCAGGACCCATCGATCAGTACAGGAGCCAGTTATTAGAACCAGAACTCAGTATCTAGAACTGGGACCCAGGGTCCATGCCCAGAACTCAGTGCTGTAGACTAGGGTCAAATGCCCATGACCAGGACAAAGACCCAGTGATAAGAATCTGGGTCCAGTTATCAGAATGTCAGTCTGATTATCAGACCCCAGGCATATTGCTAAGGATCAGGCCTTAGTGACGAGGATTGACACTTAGCTATCAGGACTGGATCTGGTGACAGGAACCTAGGACTGCTGAGTTGGTTGTAGGTGCCGCAGTAGAGAGAGAAGCTAACCAAGGAGCTAAGCCTTCATTTTCTGGAGGAGCGGAGGGCTTTATTCTCCTTGGAAAGAAGATTGACCCCAGCTAGCTCACTTCAGTTACTTTATTCAAACAGTATACAGAGTTACTTGGAGCTGGGAAAGGTTCCACCCACCCACAGACATCTCAGTCCCTTTCAACCATGGCTAGCCATTATTAAAAGTAAGAATTCTAAGTTTGCCAGGAGTTAAGTTTTAGGATGAAGGTTTGCGCAGCTGCAAATGTGCAGATTGTCCAGGGAGACATTTCTTCTTTTGAAGTTCAAACAGCCTCAAAAACATTTCTCAGCCCCAACTGATTAACCCAAACCTAGCAAAGGCTCTGCTGAGACATTTCACCCAGAGCCAGACACAAAGGCTTCACTATACATTCCACTACACATTGTTTAGAAACAGGATTTAGTGATCAGGATCAGGACCCAGTGACCAGTATCATGGCCCAGTGATGAGGAACGGGGACTAGTGATCAGGTTAATTGCTATGATCAAAACCAGTCATCGGTGATCAAGACTAGGCTCAGTAATGAGGATCAAACCCAGTGATCATGACTAGGATTCAGTGACCTGGACCAAGGTTCAGGGCTCAGGACTAGGGACCAGTTATTAGAATGAGTGGCCAGGACCAGGGCCTCATGACCATGACTGAGGTCAGAGATCAGGATCACGGTTCAGTTACCAATATAGGGCTCAGTGATCAGGACCAAGGTTCACAGCCAGGACCAGGGTTTGCTGTTCAGTATTTGCCAAGGGTGCTCACAGAGGCCAAATGTTTAGAAATCAGGTCCAGATCTCAAGCTTAATGACCTGGTATCGGGTCTGAAGAGGACACAAATACCATCACTTGTTCATCTTTGGCTGCAGCTACACATATGTTCAAGTTATGTCTCAGACATTAGACAATGGGTACCCTGAGTTTACCCTGCCCAACGCCACCATACTACCCCTGACCCCCTCCCCCAATCCTTTGTTAATGTTTGTTTTTGAGAGTAGGAATTTGTGGTTTTGCATCAATTTATTGCTCAGGAAAGTCTGTGAGTGGGCTGGGAAGTTGTCACGTCGGTCTTAGCTCTGAAACGTGGAGGCCTTTCTCCAACCTTCATCCCCGCCAAGACAAGAGTGATCAGCCACAGGGCATCCTGGAGTTGGGTTATGTCTTCCCTTTTGCTGAGGTCCCAGCCTGGCTTCTGGAAGATTGGGTTAAACCCAGGAAGTGCCGCCATCATTTACGTCCACTTCCTTAGTGTCTGTGAAGGGTTGCAAGGCCACATATGGAGGAGCCTAGTAAATCCTGAGTGCCCCTGCCCCCACCCTGTACCCCACCATCTCCATGACTGCCACCTGTGGCTGGCTCCTGGTCAGTACTGGGGGACCTCTTTGCTGCCAAACGGGCCTCGAACAGTTGTAACAGTGAGTGCTGTGCTGTAGAACAAGCTCAGTAGGAAGAGGGTGAGGAAGGTCACAGTGGTGGGCCACAGGCTGGCACCTGGGGCCTCTTCCTCCAGGATGTCTTCTGACTGGTCCAGTAGCACATAGGAAAGTGGCTCTTGACGTTCTGTAAGACATAGATGACCTTCTAGATCCAAACCCATGGGGATGGGGGCTCAGACTTAAGGTTTCTGCTTCTATGCCTCCTTGGGCTTTGGGGACAGTGGTGGTAGGGGTCCCTTATTCCCGGGAAGGGACTTGTTCAGGGATAATGAGGAGGCAGGGTCCCAGGTAAGGGACTGGAATCCCAGCAGTTCTTGAGATGGCCCCAAGACCCATCTCTCTCTCTTAGGGAAACCTTAATTAGAGACCTGTCATGGTAAGAGAGTTGTTTCTGTCAAACTCTGAGAAGAGTTTGAACCCAAGGCTCCTTAGGTCTCAGTCCTTTCTAGATATTTAGCAATACCTCCCTAAACCCCAGTTCTTAGGCTAATCTTGGCTTGGGTACTAGGGTTGTGTAAGATCAGACACCTTCAAACAGATACAGGCCAATGTGATTTCTGGGCCAAAGTTAGACTACCAAGGCCTGGACATGTGGTCAGAGGACTCTGTTGCATTCTTAAGAGCTGTGACTGGGGGTTAAGCAACAGTAAAGACCCCCAGTAGAGCCAACCCTGCTGTCCTCAGGTTCTCTGCGCACAGAGTTTCATTTTAAGTGGCAGTAGGAAATGTGTACTGATAGTCAACCACTCGTATTTCTGTCACTGCAGCCATCCATCAATCCATCCATCATCCCCATCGTTCATCCTTGTAGCCAGCCATCCATTACCCTCCAGCCGCTCACTCATCATCTTTCCCGACTATCGTGATTCTCCAGCTTCTCTGCCCCCTCTCCCTGTGGGGATTCAGTCTTTCACCTATTGACTCCTCCTTACTAGGATTCTCTGTCATGGGCCAGGCCTTGGATTCCATGGGTGGCTATGGTACTTTTCTGAGTCAGGTTTCCCAAGCTGGTCTGTTGCTCTTGCTATTCTCAGGGAACTGGACTTTCAAGCTGGAGAGTATCCAGGGCATGCATGGGCCTTTACTCCACTCTTGCTCTGAGAGCAGAGGGAAGTTGCTAGAAACCAGCAACTCCTCCCCCCCCCCCCCGAAGTTCTGAAGGCCTGTGAGACAGGAGCAGGGCCCCCACTGCCCTCTTGTGGACACCTGGGCTCCAAGTATACCTGGTTGTAGAACTTTGTGTTCTAGGGGTGCCCATGGAGGAGGCCGAGGCCTGTGTGGGAGTGGTCTCCATGGCCTGCTCCTGCTTCTTCCCAGATTTGCCTCTTATCCTGCTTCTGGTTTGTGATACTTGGGCTCAGGATGGGAAGGGAGACTTAGGTTAGAAAGGGGGCACCTGGAGGGGCCTATGCCCTTGTCCATTGTGTGTAGTTGTCAGTGTCGGGCCTGGAAATTCTCCCGGGGGCTTGGAGGGGACTCCCCTTGCTTTCCAGAAGCTGGGTGTGGGCTGTGAACTTCATCTTCCTCCAGGGTTCAGGTCTGTGTGAGTGTGCAAATGTGAGTGTCTGTGCATGTATGCCCATGTGCATGTATGCAGAACAGGGTGTATGCCCATGTGCATGTGTGAAGAGCAGGGTGCTGCTGAGGGTTGTCTGTGCCATGCTATATGTCTTTCTCATGAGTCAGTGGTCACCCTGAATGCATGTTTCCATTCAGGGATGGCCTACTGAGGGTGCGTGGCATCTTCTTCCCAGTGCCCCTGTGTTCATCCCTTCATTCTCATACCATCATCTCTATTGTGACCCCCACACGGCACCAGCCTTGATGGTGCTACCCTTTTGCTCCATCTATCCCTGTCTTGTTTGGGTTAGAAGCTGCGGTCTAATAAACAGCCACACCACCCACCACTCAGAGTACTTGTGCAGCAACCCACTGCCCTGGGGACTCTCCCATGAGCTTTGCCTTCTTGGCTGAGTCTGCTCGCCTTGGATTTCATCCCCAGTTTATTCTTACTTCCCATTCACTCATTGCACATTCACAGGGCAGGTGCACACACTCTCATGTTTCCACCAACATGAACACACATAGATATATGCATGCTCATAGGTATGCACAGGCACACACTTGCTCACAGGGACATAGATATAGTGTGTCCACATATGTACTTATACCCATATACATACCTATAAACCATAGGTGCACACAAACTCACTCCTCTCTTGCTGCACACAGGTACACACATGAAGGCACATGGACCCATCCATAAGCACTCACCAATACATAGACATGCATACACATATACTCTAGGCATGAAGGGTCTTCAAAGTCTCCGAGGCCTTACAAGCTTAGGTGGTGGTGTTTCTCCCTCCCTGGGCCCTGACCCCTCCCTGTGTTCTGTAGACCCTAAGGATGATGGACAGGCACTGGATGGAAGTGCAGGGATACTTTGGATGAGCACAGAGTTTATTTCAGGAGTAGGGACAGGCAGGGTGGCTCAGTAGCAGATGCCATCTCCCTCTGACATGATCACAGACACGCTGACATTGGTGGGTTTACCCGACAGACGGTCGATGGTCTTCTGGGTGAAGTTCATGGGCAAGGCCTCGTGGCCCACCATGCAGGAGTACTGGTCACCCTGTTTCCAGAGTTCAGCTGATACACGCAACACGCTTGTCACCAGGTAGGTGGTGGCTCCCTCGCCTGGCTCCTTTAGGGGCTCAAACACTAGGTAGCTTTCTGGGGACAGCTCCTCATTTCCATGCAGCCATCGCACCAGCACTTCTTTAGGGTTGAAAGCTCGCACCAGGCATGTCAGGGACACGAGCTCATTCAGGGCCAGCTCCTCCGACGGCGGCGGTAGCAGGTGGACCTGGGGTGGGAAGGTGTTCACTGGAAGGTAGAAAGAAGAGTTATGGCTCAGACAAGGAGAGCAAGACCCCTCTGCCCTTCCCTTCTGGGCAGTTCCTCAGATAGCTCCAATTTCCCTCTGTGATATAAGGACAGGAGCAGTTAGTTGAGCATCTGTATTATAGGAAGAAAGCAGGCATGTGAGCAGGGAACGTCATACAATGTCCCGGGTATGCATCTGGGCTCACCTGTGATTTTGGCAATTGTGCCAGTTAAGGTGTCAGACTCAGGATGGGTAACTGTGCACTTGAATGATGCGCCACTGTTCCAGCGCTCAGCACAGCCAGGCAGGACGCTGGACACACTGTAGCAGCCGCAGGAATTCTGCACAGCTTTCTTCTGCACTGCATCCTTCCCAGTGGAGGGCTCCCAGGTGAAGACAGCTCCCTCAGGATTTCTCAGGCCATTCAGAGTACATGTGAGGCTGGCATCTGAACCCAGGAGCAGGTCCTCAAGAGCTGGCCGCTGCAGTGACAGGCTGGGATGGCAGGAAGGAGGACAAGGAGGACAAGGAGGAGGAGGACCTGTAACAGAGAAGTCCTAGCAAATCAGTATATTCTCCTTTTCTCCTTTGCTGTCCCCTTTTCTGGATGTTCTGAGGCCTCAGTTCCTTATGGCCTGTTTACGCTTCCCTTCCCCCACCCCCATGGGAGGTTTCTGAGGGTCCCTGTGAGGGTGTGCCTCAGAGGGATATATGGATCTAGATAAGGTAGAACTTATCCCACCCCCAGCTGACCCCCTAACGTTCTTTACCAGAGCACTTCACATCCAATTCTTGGACGGCGTTAGAGTCATGTTGCACGGAACATTTCACGGATTCTCCTTCTGGGCACTCGACAGCTGGCAGGGTCAACTGGCTGCTCATGGTGTACCCTCCCCCAGAGGCCAGGGCAGGTGGGAAGTTTACGGTGGTTATATCCTTCCCACTCTTTCCCCAGGTCACATTCATCGTGCCGGAAGGGAAGTAATCGTGAATCAGGCAGCCGATTATCACTGGGTCACTTGACAGAGCTCGTGGGAGTGTCAGTGGGTAGATGGTGGGATTTCTCGCAGACTCTGGAACATAAAACATGCATGAGATAGTAGTCTTCACACTGCCCATCTCGAGACAATTTCAGGAAAAAGGACCATGCCTTTCTCTTCTTTATACAGGAGAACCTAGCCCAGTATCACACAGCTGCTGCATCGTGTACCTGCAGTCGGAGCTGACCAACAGTTCTGGCTGTATAGACTTTGAACATGACCTGCAGGTAGTCTTTCACAAGGATCTAGCCAAATGACTCCAGCAGGGCTTTGCACATACTGTGCGTTTGTAAACATGACTACACCCCTGAGCAGTCTAGCGCTCCAGATTTCTGAGCCCCACTCCTGTTTGGGCAGTGGATAGAGCTATGTTCTCAGTCCCAGGGTTAGGAGGACCAGAACTGGTGGGTCTGGGCAGGGGTGGCCAACCTGAGACTGAAGATCAGCCAGCACGGGGTAGGAGTGGTTGGGGAAGAGCTGGCTTGGAAGTTACACTGGCGGGGCAGGGGGTTGTGTGTGGGGTAGAGAAGGCCATTTTGACCTTACACTGGCCTTGTTCTGGCTTCAGACCCACCACTCCAGCAACTGCCCATCCACTTAGCAAGCAGTGGACCCAAAGACGAGAGGACTCAATCTGAGTGGTGTCTCTGTCCATGCCATGCAGGCACCATTTACAGGTACATGTGAATTTCCACCAGGTAATCAGGGAAGGAGGAGGGGGTGTGAGAATAGGATACTAG